>NW_024610129.1:1800000-2072273 GCF_016920785.2 Ixodes scapularis | reverse complement strand
AGGCGGAACTTTCTTGACGACTTGAAAGAGGTCTTGATGCGTCGAAGGTCCTTTGAAAAACCGATTTTGTTTGTAGAGTGTATTGCATAGATTATCCAAGGAAGCTCTCGGATCATTTGGACGGTCCTTGCAACATGTGCGAATCAACACGGTATAATTCACAGACTAAAGCCGGGGTCACACTGCTCATACATCCTTCAAAGACAGTTTGCAAACACGAGTCATCGCTATAACCTTGGCTCGAATGCCGCCTTCCAAGTTTTACCCTTGAACTCATTGCCATGCGGCATTCGAGGCACGGATTCGCGGTGACGAGCGTTGGAATCTGTATGCACGCTGTTTTTTGTATGAAGTATCAGCTGTGTGACCACGGCTCAAAGAATAACTCTGGTCGAAAACGAAAGCAGAATAAATGACTGGTGTCACTTTAGTAGCATGAATGTGATAACAGCCGAAATATTACCTCAAAGGGGCGATACAAAAATTGTTTGTACTTTGCGCAAATGAGGCTTAGAACGGATCCCTGACGTTAATGACCTATGATACACGCGTTCGTTTATAACCCCGCGCAATAGAAGTCCCAGAAAAAAAATTAAAGAAAAACGAGCAGCGTTCACCTCCTCAATTCGCAGCCAGAACAAGCGGCCGCGTGATCTGGAGCCGATTATATGCCACCAGTGTTGATCATAGTCACGCGCTGGGGTTGGCAAAGCACAGGACACGCGCTGAGTTCCAGACATTGTCATGGCCCGGCTATTGTCGTCGTTGCAGCGATTGGACACGGGTCACTACCGAATGCTCCTCGAGCTAGAAATTATCACGGGCCCAAATCGAGTGCCCACGCAATGCTCGGGTCCAATCTATGGGCCGCATTTAAATATCGTCATTGGGGTGCATTGCGATCCCCGCGTTACGTCATCAAATTTTGCAAAGGAGAGATTAAATGAAAGTGATCGCTTTTGTACTTGAAACTACACCGCAACAGAGGACTTTCTGGGCCAGTGGCGTAGCCTGCGAGTATCCTCGAGTCGCACTAGTGCCAATAAGTTTGTGCAAAGTGAAAAACATTCTAAGCGAATATCGTTTCACCGCTCCTTTAAAGTGAAACCGCGTACCCCACAAAACCCTACTTTAAAGATGCGACCAGCTGCTCTTCAGCTGGCGGCAAGCGCGTTACCTTTTAGTTAAGGAGCACTGGCGCAGCACATTTGTGACGTCATGTCGCAGTAGAGCTGCGGTCGCTTGGTTGTACCCAACGTTACTAGATTATCTCAGTTGTGAAACTCCCCCGGAAGGGGGTACCCCCCCCCTCACTCACTTCAATCCGCCTGCCGTCGTTCGAAGCGCCATCTAAACTTTCGTCTCACAACTGTGCGTTCCATAGAGCAGAGCTGAAACACCATCTAGACGCCGTGCTTCGAAACGTCCGTATCGCATAGAATGCACTGCAGTTACCAAAGCAGCCGTCCGGCGCGTCAAGCGACGGCAGGCGAGTCGGGGTGAGTGAGGGGGGGGGGGGGGGGGTGGCACTGCTCGTGGCTTGCAGCATCTATGAGCAGGTCCGTAACTTAGCTAATCTAGTAACGTTGGTTGTACCCGTTGTACCACGTACCACAACCCCCTTCTGACATCACGTCGCAGCCGGGTGGATGGATAAACGTTAAAGAGGCCCTCCGGAGCGTTCTCCGATGGTCTATTTATGGCGGTTACTCAATCTACAGGCCCTAAGGATCCTAAAAATCATAAAATTACGGTCATGCGCGGCGAATTTCCCTATTAAAATTGCTATCAAAGTCCCCGGCACGCCCCCCTTTCTGAGATGACCCCGGAAAACGGGAGGGTCATCTCTTTACGCGTCAGCCGATAAGCGAAGGATTCCGGCGTCACTGTGCGTCACCAACGCGGCCGACCGCCGACCCGCGGAGGGATCTCTCCGGACTTTGTGCTCGGCAGTCGTCGTTCGTCGCACCGCACCGTCGCGCTGCTATTGCAACACGCAGTCGCATTCCACAGATGACAAGGAAAAGTTTGATTCGTTGACATGGAGGGCTCGCAAAGCTGGCTCCGGAGTCGGGATCCACGAGAAGAAGGAGCACGTGTCCCGCAAACGCACGCCTGCAATCGCCCCGGGAGGCAGACGAGCCGACGCGCCGACGCATCACCCCTTAGCAACAAGCTTGCGGGGAGAAAACGTAGTTCGCTTGTTTTGGAGCGATAATTGCGGACTATGCTTCCCGCACCACAATCAGTTTACGTTTTTCTCAAACTCTACTTTACAACAAGCTTAAAAAGTGTTGCAATAATAACGTGCACGCTCTTTAAACGGACCACCAAATTCGGTTTCCTAACTTATTTCGCTGGGATTTAGTGCAGAAGGTGCCTGAAGTTGGTGGAAGCTTTCACCGAAATTGTGAGAAGATTCTGAGAAGATTCACCTGAGTGAATCAAGAAAAATCAAAACCTATGTTTTCCTTATACTTTGCATATACAGTAAAACTATTATATGTTACTCTTCCGTTTATTTAGGCTAAATTATGTAAAGAATAGGTAAGCAAATTCTATTTTGTTTACATTTCAAAATGTTTTCATTAATAGCATACGTCAGGATATCCCACAACGATTTTCTGATGATTTTGAGATAAAAAGGCTCAGCCATAATTTTTCCGTAGACAAAACAAGTTTTTCTTTTGTGTTTGTTTCACTGCGGAGGTTTTATGTATTTATACTTTCATTTGTTGAATACACCAGCTTCGAGCACCTCTGTAGTAAATTCAAGCGCGATAAGATAAGAAACTGGTTTATGCGGTCAGTTTAAAGTGCGTTCAATTCATTTCACCCACGCGGTAATTATGAATGTAATTATTTACTACTAATTAAGGTTTCCATTTGTGAAATAAAGTATCATCTGACGAACGGTATTACAGTAACTGATAAAAACTATCGCTTATGCTAGCTTTAATAGCGTCGGCGGTACTACGGAGATTAATCTTATCAACGGCGAGGGGCAGCAGTAGCCATGCCTTGAAGTGTTATCGCGATGCAGATTAAAGCTACAGCTTTAATCTGCATAGCTTTAGCTTTAATCTGCTCGATTAAAGCTAAAGCTACAGAGGGCGCTGTGGTCGCTGCAAACATGGTGAAAGAATTATCTGCGGGATCTTTTCAAGCATACTCGAAGAATGTCTGCTTTGCACATATGCAAAACATGTCTGCCAACAGTTTGTTTAGGGCCCGTGTCACAGTACCGCCATTCAAAAAAGAGGCCTTAGACTGTATCTCCAGATATAGTTTTATAGGCGGCGTGAGCGCAGCTTAACGATACAGTTTTTCGATGCAGGTACACACCAGTCAAGATCAAAGTCGGCCCAGTGGTCTACCTCGCCGCCAAAGTACAGTCTCTAAAGCTGTCTGCTGTATACGTGCAGATATTTCACAACAACCAGTCTGGCGAGGAGGGTAAGGCGTACATATCGGAGCAAGTAGAACACGAAGACGAGTATACGTGGTCCGTCACCAAGGGGGCTGATCTCACCGTTAAAGCCAAGTTCAGTATAAACGTGCCACTAATTTATCAGTTCTCGACAGAATTTTCGACAACACTCAAGACAAGCTCTGGATCCACCAGGGTGGAAACACGTACTACGCGACAACTGATTAAACAAGATATAAAAATACCCCCCGGAGCCAATATCGAAGCCAAGTGGTACGTCAACGAAGCACAAGTGGTGCGTACGAGTCGGTATTTTTTGTTGATATTTCGCTTAAAGGTTGGTCAAATATCACACTGTGTCTATAAATACACCGGGTTTTTTTTAGCCTCCTTTCTGGGGAGTGACGGTGATAAGGTCAGAACAAATCTGTGAACGCGCAATAAAAGAATTATAATTGCTTGCACATCGAGACGCCACGTGGAACCAACTTTTCGCAAATATTCTCGCATTTTATGTTAATGAGCGGCAAAACCTTTTCTTTCTATGGGGAATTATTATCAAAGACACAGACAATCAGAACCGAAATGTTTATTCTACATACAAACAACTTTAGAAGGATTGTCCAGTGAAAGCTGGAAGTTACTCAGTTTTCGGGCTGGTCACGTAGAGATGGCCTAAGCATAGTAAAATGTGATATTTATTTAATTAAAAACCCATATTTGTTAAATAAATTATTAACATCAATATGAAACGTGACGCCAAATTTCGCAAGTGTGCATGGCTTCTCGTCTCGTGACTTGACATCAGGCATGGTAATGTCAAAGCCGCCGACGTAGACTTCTGGTTTTGATCAACATGGTGGATTATGCGTACAAAGATCGTTGTCAGAAAATATTGGTCTTTCCTCCATACCGTAAATATTGCCTTTCTTAGGAGCACGTTATTTTACTGAGACAGCAGTCAAGAGCTGCCGTGGCTCTCTCGCCGTGATGTTACGTCAGAGCTTCCGCATTGGCCAACAAAAAACGGTGTGCGTTTCGTGGGTGCAATCTGAGCATTTGGGTGCTGTATAAAATTGAACTACTTGTGCTGCGAAGTATGAAAAATTCGGATATTGTGACCATGATATTCCTATAAGCAATGACAATATAAACATTTGACCGGAAAATCCCTCGAAGTAAATTTTTATGGAGATCGTTCAACCTTCCTGGCTACCTAAAATAAACCATCACGTAGCTAACAGCGTAAAACAAAACGGCACCAGTCTAACACTAGATTCATAAAAAAAAAAAGTCAACTGAATGCACACCCGCAATAAGAAGGCTTGTAACCAGGATAATATGTAGGTTTTCTTCGCGTCGGTAATGTTTCCCGGCACTATAACGGATTGTCCAGGACAGAAAGACCACCGCCAGGTTTAGCTATGAGGCTGCTTATAGCGGTGCACAGCTGGTGGTTTCATAATCGCCTTTGAGATTTCTGGAGTTTGACTTTCCAGAGAACGCTACTTTTTTTTCGTAGCTCTTGTGATCTCGCAGAAAATGTGTTTTCTTCAGGTACTTTTTTGCCCTCGCATTCTTGGCGTATTTTGATCTGAACTACCCAAAAGAGTTTAGGTAGAATAGACGAATATATGCGTGGGTTCTCGAAGACTTGCTTTGGATGTGTAAAGCCTAGGTCCCACTGCTGATACAAAAGACAATCTGCAAATACGAGTCACTGTGACATCCGGGGTTCGAATGCCACGTGCAAAGCTTCCTCCTTGAAATCGTTGCCATTCGGAATTCAATGCACGGATCTCGCGGCGACTCGCGTTGGAATCTCTCTGCAGACTCTCTTTTGTCTGATGTATGATCAGTGCGAGTCTGACTTAACACATCATTCAAAGGACAGTGTGCAGGCACTGTCTGAGGCTTATGAGGGACACATTGGGCGCACAAAACCTGCCTGGACATGTACGAAGCAAATATGCTCCCTACATGATTCAGGTGTACCTTCAGGTAATCGTGTCATCATGTGGCAGCGAACAGTCTTTATTTTGTGATATGTACGACCATGTCTTAACGAGGCTCGACGTATTTGCCGCATGACCGGAGGCTCGCCTGCGGAGTCCAGTTTTCATGTAGAAAGTAAGTCATTGTGGGGTGCGCAAGGGTCGTTTAGGCCGGGGCAGCGCAAAGGCACGTAGGAATCCCCGTCTGTGTGGAAAAGTGCATTTTGCGCATATTTATTTGTTTTGCTGGCTCGATTCCTTCCCCATCATTCATATCACGCCACTCGAACTTCTGGTAACCCGCCGCGAGCAAAGCGCCCGCAATACAACATCTAACGTCACATTTACAGTGTTGCCATTAAAGTTTTCTAAGCCGGGATCACACTGCTTATACATGGTACAAAAAAAACTGTCTGCACACAGATTCGAACGCGAGTCACCGCGAGAACCGTGCTTTGAATGCCGTATGGCTATAAGTTCAGGGAGGAACCTGAGGACGTGGCATTCGAACCAGGGATATTGCGATGACTCGTGTTTGCAGAATGTATTTTGTACGTGCAGTGTGACCCCGACTTTATCCTCTTGGAACAAACTTAAAATATACAATAAATTAACAAAACAAAAATTATTGCGACTCGTAATTCGTATTACTTGTTTAGATCTATATATTAACGTGTTGCATTGATTTTGAGGAAAATCAGCGACAATCAATATTTTGCCTTACTTCGCTGACGATTTAATCGAAACTTGGGTGACACCATATGTCTGTGTCTTCAATATGTTGCATCTTTCAGGTGGTGCCATGGGTAGCCGACATCTTGATGGAGGGATACGTTGCAGCATTATTTGAAACGCCCGACATGAAACTAACATGGGGGTACTTAAACGTGCAAGAGTTCGAACACGACCACCTAACAAAATACGAGGAAGGCGTCACGTTTCAGGCATTGGGGCTGTTCCAAGCGAACGTAGCACAGAGCTACCACCTCTCTACCACCGAGAGAAAAATAGCGCAGCGCACCACAAGCATGGCCAAATATACTTTTGAGCAAGAAACCTCATGAACCACGACCGAGCGGATGGAAACAAGTTTTCGAAATAATAATAAAAAAAACCAATGAAAGCCGTTCTAATCTTCACTTTTTTTGCGAGTAAGCGGGAAAAGAAACTTTGAAAACGTTTTGTTGATCCCTTGAAGGTTATTCCGGTCTTTAAGTCTGGAGACGTATTGCTTGCTAATAACTACCCTCCAATTTCTCTAACAAGCATACCCTGCAAACTTCTGGAACATGTGATCTACACCCACCTCGCTAATTACCTTTTAGATACTAACTTCTTTTTCCCGAACCAGCACGGTATCCGAAAGGAACGATCTTACGAAACTCAAGTATTTGAATTCATTACCGATATACATGAGAACATTCACTCACGGGTGCAGGCGGAAGCTATTCTTGTCGATTTCACAAAGGCGCTTGACTGAGTCCTGCACCAACGCCTATTACACAAAAATAGAAACATTAAACATTCACCAGTCTCTTGGTCACTGGATCAGGAAATTTTTTTCCCTTAGAACTCAATCCGTTTCAGTGTCCAACGTCTCTCTCACGAAATTTCGGTGAAATCTGGAGTCCTTCGGGGATCGGTCCTTGGTCCGCTGCTTTTCTTAATTTATGTAAATGATCTTCCTAACTCTATTTGTTAGAAAATTAGACATTTTGCGGACGATTGCGTAATATATAGGCGTATCGTCTCAACAGAGGACAGCCTCACCCTGCAGCGTGATCTAGATTCTCTATTCCCATGATGTGAGAAATGGCAAATGACCGTCAATATGTTGAAAACTAAATTTCTTACCTTTTGTACGAAAAAAAAAACGACAATTACCAACAACTACAAAATAAGCGGCTATAGTCTTGAAAAGGTTACGAATTATAAATACCTCGGTGTTACACTAACTGAAAATCTGGGTTGCAAAATGCATATCGATTCTATCGTTAGTAAAGCAAATCGTACCTTCGGTTATTTCAGAAGAAATTTGTATATGGCATCCTCTGATGTATGTTTGCTGGCCTACAAGTCTTTTATTCGTTCGACGGTCGAATAAGCTGGAATATTTTGGAATCCCTGGGAAGACTACTTAAATAAGAAACTCGAATCTGTGCAAAAGAGAGCCGTTCGTTTTATTTTTAGAGGCTGCTCTTTTTCGTCAAGCGTGGCAGCTCTCAAGTCCAAAGCTTGCCTTACATCACTATGCTCTAGCCGCAAAGTATCACGCCTCCCATTTCTCCACCGAGTTTCCTACCATAATCCGTATCTTAAAACTGTGATTCTACTGCCCCTCTACCGATTTTTTTTCTCGGTCGAAGAAAATCAGGTTGCCATCCAGTCGCACAAAAATGTATTTCGAATCTCCTTTAAACCTAGTTATTGGCGAGTGGAATAACCTACCTGAAAGCGTGGTGAGCAGTCCTGTTTGCGTTTTATTTACAAATGCTTGTGAAGACTCATTCTGCTAATTTTGTTTGTATACATGCAATTTGAATGAGCAGTTACCCTTTACTTTTTATAGTTTTATGTAATCCCAATTTTCGATTTTTTTATTCTTGCGTATTTTGTGTAATACAACGTGTTTGCACTTTTTTTCTCCCCCTCGTGTAATGCCATCGGGCGATTCGAGGTAATTAAATGAAATGAAATAGGCGCTGCCACCGTCAACATAGGCAGTGGTTACAATGCGAGTTTCCGAAGTGGTAGCGAAACTTAGTTGTAAGATGTCTGCCTCATACGTAGCAGACCCGGGTTTTATTCACAGTGTGGGCTGACTTCTTTTTTTTTTCCTCGAATTTTTTGTTTTGTCGAGGCATTTGGCGATATATATGAAGTCTCTTTTTTACGATTGACACTGAAAAAGAAATGAAAGTTGTCGACGAAACATTGGTGAACTAAATCGCATGGGACTCTATTTACTGATGTGCATGGGGGACAGCGGGGCTTGGGTTGCCGGCGGCGAAGCGGCGTGTACTGGGGTAGAAGGGGGGGGGGGGGGGGGAGGGGGGGGGGGGCTAAGTGGGTTAATAGTTTGCGATTAGCAGCCGCACACTGTCGCCATGAAGCGGCGTGAACAAAGGCGCGGGGGGGGGGGGGGGGGGTAACGCGCTTCGAGTGATACACACGCCGTCCGAATCTGAAATTTAAGGTCCCGCGCGTTGCCGAGCAGCCAGTCCGGCGTGAGCGTCATTGCTAGGGGGTCTATCACCTCCGCCGTAAAAGTTAGTGGTGGACCGAATCTGCCGAACTTCATTTCGGCGAAGTTCCTCGCATGCCGAAGTTTAGAAAGAAAGTTCGGCAAAGATTCGACAAAAATTCGGGAAATGTCTGCGCACGCGCACGAACGGGACGGGGCCACGGATCGCAACTGGACGCCGAGCAGTCGCGCGATTACCATCGTACAGTTTAGTACAGCCAAAGGTTCCTGCGAGGTGTGGAGTAGGCGACACGGTAACTGTGCGTTTGTGACCTTTTGTGAGAATGGTTCTCTTCAATATTGTCGGCCTCGAGAACAGAAGATCGACCAGCAATTCACGCAGTCCACTGCGCAAGTGACAAATGATGCGGTGCATTCTGGATAACGGGATTTTAATTTGACCTTTCCATTGATGGAACGAGGTAGTTGAAACATTGACTGACAACTTACAACTACGCTCAGTATTCGCAGCCCACTGCCGTCATACGGGGCAGAGTCACGAGAGCTTGCCAGAATGTATGGGATGCAGCTGGCATCCTCGACATAATGTGATACATGTTTTCCCCCTTCTTTTCTTTCCTTTTTACGCACTTTCTGTAGTGTGTATTTTCTGTACATTTATATATCGGTTTTGTTTTTTTACATGTGGCGGCGGGCTGGAAGGCGCTCTGCCTAAGGGTTTTCACCTATCTGCCTAGCCCCGCACACCACCACATGGGCCCCTTCCAGGATGAGCAGATAGAATTATTATTATTATTATTATTATTATTATTATTATTATTATTATTATTATTATTGAAGTGAAGAAGAAGATGTCGCCGGAATTGGTCGTTCTTTTTGATCATACTGAATATTTCTCTTTACGTTCATGGGTTTCGTCGATGTAAGACCACTGGTGACGTCTTACAATCTGCACAAGGCGGAGCAAGTTCCTGGATCTGTGGCCCGAAGCTCTTTCAAATAATGGCGAATTCACTGGTCGTTTTGGAGCGTGCCGGGATCGACTTTTCTGGAGCGAGCCTATTTCACTGGGCGATCGGGATCGAGACCGACGTGTTTCACTGGTCGTTTTGGATTAGCTCCCGCTCCAGATCTCTATCTGGATCCGAGAAAAGTCGCTCCCACGATTTCGGCGGATTCAACTGGAAGCCAGCCGGGCCAGCCCTCGGCGCACACACCTGACTTCCTTTCTCGTAGGGCATCTCGCCTGATCTCGCCCATCTGGCGAGATCAGGCTGGGCTCCTAGATTGTCTCGACATCAGAAGAATTCGTAATGGCCGCTTGCTTACCCCTTGGCTCGACAGCCGGTTCGTTTTCCAGGAAGGAAAAGAGAAGGTATTCGGCCGCGCTACGGGCATTCCGGCAATCTTTGCTAGAAGCGCCTGAGCCATTCCTGCCGCTCGTGCGTCGAACACGTGTTAGCGCCGCGATTGCGAAAACGTTTTCAAAGCGACCGCGGCGGCCGCGGAAAGGGGATTCCTGGGAAAGGCATCAGCCGATCCCGGAGCAGTGGTCATGTTCCATTTTGATCCGTAGGCGGCGTGACCCCGTTCGGATCGTGTGGTCCAGTCCGGATCTGGTGAACTGATCCCGGCGCGCTCCAAAACGCCCAGTGGAATTCGCCATAAAGCGGCCGACATTATCGTCTGGGGCAACCGCTCGACCACCTCCATGCTCGCCATCTTGATCGTCATCCTAATTCGACGGCCGGCCTTGTCCCTTTGAGGGTACTTCAGCGCTGGGCTTGCAGCCGGGCCTTTGGATACACCTACTCGGCACAAACGTTAACGCAAACTTCAGCGCAGGGTCTTAAGTGCCCTCCTGATTCTATGCAACGTGGTGTGTTTGTACTCTACGGTTACGTTCGGTGAGCCGGCGTTTTCTTTACTGGATCTTTTGGCTGCCCTTCCTTATTGTGGCCACTGGGAAATGTCCGCTTCGCAACGTGGGATGGCTTCCCCCTAGCAAGCGATTCGTCTTTATGCTACGCTTGTCAAAAGGCTGTGCCTTCAGACGGACGAGTTTTGAGCTGTTCTTAGGGTCACGGTGCCTATCATCTTGCACCAACGTGCACGGGAGTTGTGGACGCTGCGTTCAATACCATGGGCAAGGCAAAAAGGGAGAGTTGGGTGTGTCCCAAATGCCGCGCTATGAAATACAATAAGAACGGCAGCTTTGGTGGTGTGGTTACAAGTACGATGATTAACGAAGACAACCTGACTCTCCAACTGAGTGCGATCGATGACAAGCTGCACGTGCTCTTCCCTTTGAAAGAAAAGGTTAATGGGTTGACGCAACTTCCAGCAAAAATGAACGATTTATAATAAAAGCAATATTTACACATCACAGTGAAAGTAATTGTCAAAACATTAACTGAGACGATGAGGGGCCTCGAGAAGTCGTTGGAGTTCTCCGGGCAATACGATTCATTGCTGGCACAGGTAAAAGTCAATGTTAGTGAAATAAAAGATCTGAAAAGTGAGGTACGCGTTCTGACATCAGCAGTAACCGAGCAGAGGTCCGAAATACGCCGATTACAGGCAGAGTTGAATGACTCCGATCAGTACAGCCGATTAAGCCACATGGAAATCCGCCGACTACCTTACCAACCAACCGAGAACGTCAGGGGTTTGGTTGACAACTTGGCTTCTAGCCTAAACATTAAGGACTTTCAACCCTCTGACATAATGACGGTTCATCGCCTGCCTCCGAAGAAGGATTCTAATTTCGCTCCTCTAGTGGTTGTAAGGTTTAATTCCGTCACCAACAAAGAGACCTGGATAGCAACGCGGGGCAAACTGAGATCTCTGCCCGGCTTCCCTATACTATACTTTAATGAAAACCTCACTTGAATCAACAAGGAACTTTTTGGAAGGCTAGATCTAGAGGCAAGACGAAGGAATATCAGTTCGTGTGGGTAAAAAACCGCAAAGATTTTTGCAAAGCAGAAGGACGGATCTCCGGTCATTCGCATTAATAGCCTAAGGGGCATTGACAAGATGGGCTAGAGTGATGGAAGAACGGTTTTTTAAATGTCCCGACTTGTCATCTTTTCGTGAACTGTTATGTCCTCATTCTGGTGAGACGATTACCTTTTTGCATGTGAATATCAGAAGTCTAATAAAATACTGGGATCCGTTTTCAGCACTCGTTAAAAATAGTTGCAAAGATTGTGATGCCTCTGTTTTAACTGAAATTAACGTCGATGACAACCTGTTCTATACTTTTTTATTTCTGGGCACAAAAGTTTATTTCGCACGCGACAAGGCGCCAGGGGTGGTGGAATCATGTCCATATTTCACTTTTGAATTGATAAAACATGTTTCTGACCAATTGGTTTTTATCTTTCTTTGCTGAAAAAAATTATCGTGGGATATTTGATCGATCCTGTTTTTTATTGTTTCTGGGTTGTATAGAATTTTATAGGTTCTTTTCTCTAATTTTCGTGTTCAAAAATCTATCTACCCCGCACTGCTGTGTTAGAACTGTAAAGGGGACAGAGACCTCGTCAGGCATCACGCCTTTAGTCTCTGCCCAATTCCCGGTCAATCCGGAAAGAAAGAAAGAAAGAAAGAAAGAATAGGAATTCTAGTTAGGGAAGTTTTGCTTAGTGAGGTTACCGATATTTATTTTGCTCATTCAGAGTCATTTTCTCTGAACCTGAGTAACCAAAACTCCTCCTGGTCTCTGTTGGCGTTTTACAGGCCCCCTTCCAGAAATCCTACTATTTTCGTAAACGAGCTAAAAACAGTACTAGCGGGACTCTCATCAGTAGAAAAGATCTGCCTTGTAGGGGATTTTAATTTCGATTCTTTGAAAACATCAAGTTCAATTGTCTGCGACTATCTCAATGTCCTATTCAACGTAGGATTTGTGAACGTCATTAACTGGCCAACACGGGAAGGATACATGACAGATAAGTTAGTATCATCATGCATAGATCATATACACTTGCGTGCGTCATCTAGTATTATTACGTCAACAGTAATATTGCAAAAACTGGCGGATGATTATTTCACAGCGTGTCAAGTAATTTGTGAAGCGACAATCAAACAAACAAGTCCTACAATAAAGCAGGTCGAGGTTGCAGATAAAAAAATGGACAAACTGGTGAAAAGACGGTGAGAGTGCAGGCGAGCTGGTGGTAGCTAATCATGTCGTATTACACCTATAACACGTAATACACGTATTACACTTTGAGACGTTCTCTGTGTCTGTTCCTTCTACTGAAAGTTCTTCCGATTTCTTCCACCGCAGTCTCAGGTGTGACAGGACAAACTGGTTTCGGCTTACCAGTGGCAAGATTTGTTACGGAACGTAAACTACGACGATGTCTGCTCTAATTTACATTTAAGTTGGAATTCTTTTATATAAGATTCCAAAAAAGTTCTTGCAATTCGACAACGCCGTGGGGAGTATGTTTGGTTGAATGCAGATACTCTACAAGCCATTCAAGATAAGGATATTTTGTGGAGAAAATGCAGGCGTTCTCCCCAAAATGCACGACTGAAAACAGAATATCGTTGCGCACGTAATCGTGCAAATGCGCTCCTCTGGGCCACCAAAAGGAGACACTTTCAAAAGGAATTTTATCGTGCAAGATCAAATGGAGCAAAAACTTGGTCTCTACTCAACCAACTCCGTGGAAAGAAGCCTTCAAATTCAGTAGATGAGGAGCTTGAAAAAGCATTTGGCCCAATAACATGCTCAGTTGTTGATAAATTTAACGCAACTTTTTCACAGTTTTCGGGCGTTCCGCAGAATGATGTTGCCTATTCAATTCACTCGAGGGATTCGAACATGACGTCAGCTTTCCTTCCTGAGTTATCAGAATGCGATCTGAAAAGTCTGCTGTTTAGTTTTAAACCTAGAAAATCACCTGTAGTTGATCGTATCAGAGCAAATGACGTCATCCTCAATTATGATGCAATTAAACATGTCCTTTTGCATATGTTAAATGGTTTCATTGCACAAAAAAAAATCCATAATAACTTGAAAAATGCAGAGTTAGGCCTCTTCATAAAGGAGGAGATCGTCGTAAGGTCGAAAATTATCGTCCCATCTCGATTTTGTCTTGTATAAGTCAAATTTTTGAGAAGCATTTAAAGCAAATAATGAGTCAGTTTCTTGAAAAGTTCGAAATCATATCCAATAATCAATATGGTTTTGTCACCGGACGTGGTACACAGCCATTACTTGAAAATTTTGCAGATGAATTACATTACGCATTCGAAGAAAATGAGGTCGTATGTGCTCTTTTTGTGGATGTTTCAAAGGCATTCGACAGTGTTAACCACAGCATTCCATTCCAAAAGCTTTATCATATTGGCTTCCGAGGTCCATTTCTGGAGCTACTAAAAGATTATTTAACTGGACGATCTCAACAAGCTCACATAGGTCCCAAAAAAGTTCAAAGCTCGCCTTGAGATCCGGAGTTGCACAAGGATCCATCTTGTATCCGTTACTTTTTAATGTCTTTGTCAATGATATGTCAAATTCAATAGTTAGCTGCAAACTGTATCAGTATGCTGACGACACTGTACTGTTGTTGCGCCATATAGAATACGAAAATTCAATTTTTCTTCTCCAACGTAAAACCACACATTTGATTGAATGGTTTCAGCAAAATGACTTGCAAATTAAAAACACAAAGACACGTCTGGTGTGTTTCCGGAGTCCGTTAAAATTTGTTATCCCAGATACTCCACTATTTTTACATTCATCAATTTTTCCCTCGTATAAATGCACTCCAGTGGGTTATGTGGACCATGTAAAATATATAGGTATTGAATTTATCTAGGTGACCTTTTATGGAATGCGCACAAGGGAACTGTATGTAAAAAGCTTAGACGTGTTTCCTGTCTACTTTATAATATGAGATTACTTGTTCCACAGTATGTTATAAAGATGGTCATTAATGCTTTGGCTTACAGTGTTCTTCGCTATGGAATAACCATTTATGGTGGCTGTTTTACTTTATGGCAAAAGTAAATTGACAATATTTTGACTGGAATTTTTAGAAGTATTATACAGACTTGTACACGTTACTGAAAAATAGTAACGAATTACATATACAATTACTCAAGGCTACATTGTAATTTATTACAATTACAATTACCCTTCCATGAAAGTAACTGACCGTTACCCCAAAATGTAATCCGTTACTTTCGTGGCGTTACTTTCAACATTATTGTCCTCAAGTAAGAAACAAAGCGAAGAGGGTTATTCAAGTTCTTATTCTTGCCACCTGTTCCATTTAATGACCTTGAGTATTTTGAGCAACAGCTGGCCCTCGAAAGTCTCGTCAGGCATTTTGCGTTATTTCTTACTCAATATGTCGACTGCTACGCTGAACACCATTTGAGCTGAGGCACTGGATGGGAGTGCCATATTGTTCCTCACGAATGCTTCATGCTTTGCATTGAGCTTTTTCAGCGAAGCAAGGGAAGTACTACTTACCTCGAATGTAGAGCAAAGCTTCGTCGTTGCAGGCGTTGCCTGCTATTCGAGAGATTTAGTAGATCCTTCCGATACCTCCGATACCCGCGATAACGATATGATGCATACGCAAAGACGGTGGCGAAGTATCGGATATCGTTATCGGAGTCATCGGACCGATCTAAATTCTCCATTGTCTAAATCGCGAAGCTGTGGAAGTCATCAATAGCAAAACATAGTTGTAACAGTAAGGTGATAACTAAATAATAAATAATGTTTGGCTCGATATTCTTCTCCTTTGGTTCTGAACAGTTCGAGCCTAACTTGAGACGTTGGTGAATAAAAGAATGTTTCCAGTATATAAATATAAGTAATAAAAGAAAAAGGACACTCATAACAACAATTAATTAGAACGTCGGTTAAAATAAGGAATTGTAAACGCACGTTTGCCGTGTGTACCTTTCTTGGCGCCGTTCAAAAACGCACGGGGCACGAACCGACTGCAGTTCACTCCGGTGTTCTCCAGATCGACGTCCGCTGATGCCAAGGGCAGCAAAGGGTAGAAGAAGTAAGCCGCGCTATGGCCCCACTCACGAATTTCACTCTCTCCTCAAGCCCAGAATATCAAGTCTACGTCAGCCACCATTATGTTTTTTTTGTAAAAATATCTGCTTGAGATAAGATGGGCCCTGCTGGGGCAAAACAGGAAGAAGGGATGACTATTACCATTTTCTAAGTTTTCGCAAAAAGCTGACTCACAGAAAGGGTAGGGTAGACGGAGCGTTGTCTCGTGTTGTGACATTATGAAAATGGTCGTAGAAGGACATTGTTAATTCTTTTCAGTGCATTTACCACCTCGAGCTTCTCGAAGAGGCGCACAATCACTTGGTGTCCTCCCCTCCCCGTCTTCGATCGCAAAGAAAAAACAGAGGGACTAAAAAAAAGCGGAAATACCTGGCCCCCTCCGCCCTCCCTCCCCCCCCCCCCTTTTTTTTTATGTAGAAATGTTTATTTTGATTTTTCGACATTGTTGTTAGGGTCTAAAAAAATAGGTTCAGGGGCTTGATGTTGAAAAAAAAAAAAAAGGCTTTGCGGAACTGAACTGCCAAGCCTCCCTTGCGCTGGTCAATTCGCGTGATAGTGAAACTGCGCTCGACTTTACAAAAATGAAAAAAAAAAGAAGCACTTTATTTAGAAGGGGAGGGGGGGTTGGTTCTGACAAAAAAAATGTAACGGATTACAAGGAATCCGTTACGTCAAAAATGTAAGGGAATTACTTTAAAATTACTCTAGAAAATATGTAATTATTCCGTTACTAAATTACTGACAAATATAAGGGATTACAAGTAATTTCGTTACTTGTAACGGATTACGTACAAGTCTGCTATTATATACGGCACTGATACCGAAACAGAACTAGAAAAAAATTGATCATATTAATCTTCCATTATGTCATGCTCTGTTTACTGAGACGGTTGTTTTAAGACATTTTTGGGATGACAGTTTTAAAGTTCCCCACATTGCACCCTCGGGCACTCAGACATACCACCCGTTATGAGGTGCCGAGAATGTCAACGAGGTATGGCAGAAGACAACGAACCCAGGCAGCACCGAGTTCTGGGCCAAAACTTGGCTTGCGTCTGGCAGTTTAGGGCGTTAAAAAGCCCGAAGAAGCCAAAGTAGTGCCAAACCTGACCTCCCTTGGCAACAGTCTGGGTATCTTGGCCCTAATTCGCCAAACAAGTGCCAAACTTAGGCTTCGCTGCCGGGTAGTTCGGTTATTATCTGGCATCTTCGGGCCTAAATTGCCTAACAAATGCCAGATTTAGGCTTACTGCCCGTTAGTTCGGCAGATCTTTGGCATTTTTGGGCCAAAATTGCCAAACTAATGCCAAAGTTAGGCTTCACTTTTTGGTAGTTCGGCTATCACCTGGCACATTCGGGCCAAAATCGCCACAGATGTGCCAGAGTTAGGCTTACTACCTTGTAGTTCGGCAGGGCTTTGGCATTTTTGGGCCAAAATCGCCAAACTAATGCCAAAGTTAGGCTTCACTTTTTGACAGTTCGGCTGTCACCAGGCACATTCGGGCCAAAATCGCCACAGATGTGCCAGAGTTAGGCTTACTACCTTGTAGTTCGGCAGAGCTTTGGCATTTTCGGGCCAAAATTGCCAAACTAATGCCAAAGTTAGGCTTCACTTTTTGACAGTTCGGCTGTCACCTAGCACCTTCGGGCCAAAATCGCCACAAATGTGCCAGAGTTAGGCTTACTACCTCGTAGTTCGGTTGAGATCTGGCATATTTGGGGCCAAGTCGCGAAGCGAGTGCCCAAGTTAGGCTTCGCTTCCCGATAGTTTGGCTGTGATCTGGCAGCGACGGGCCAAAGGTGCCAAACAAGTCCCAGAACTAGGCTTACTGCCTTGGAGTTCGGCTGATGAGGTATTTGATGTACGCGGGTGGTCTTCATCTTAATTAAATAGAAATCAAGTTTTATTCGGCTGGCAACTTTATCTTATTTTGGTTGTCTCTTGATTTCTGCAGTCCAAAGGTTGGCTGAATGTTTTGACGCGGCTGGAGCAGGCTTTGCAAACGCAAATTGTGCCAGATGTTTTACTCGCGCGTAGGTACACAAGCCAATATCGGGACGCGCCGTGAGACTGGTTCGACATTATGGCGCGTTCACACCGGCGATGCGATCTAGTCGCGCCATAACTTTCATCGCAAAAGCGACCATCGCGGGCAAAAAGTAACGGGTTTTGAGCAGTCGCTTGCTGACCCGACGTTTTGCGATGCACTCTAGTCGCGGAGAGGCCGAGCCAACCAACGGCGTTCGGAGCGAGAGTTTTTGAGACGCGACTCGCCAACGAAGGCATTGGACTCGCTCATCGCGCACGCCGAATTGACCAACTAATTACTTTTTTTTTCTTTTTTTTTTTTTTTGCGATGCGATTTAGTTGGATCGCGCGACTGCTATCCCCGGTGTGAATCCGCCTTTACAGAAAGTGCTGCCGTTGAGCTAACACTGCGCAAGACGGATGTGCGCACGTCTCAACAAGATATATCATTATTAAGGGGTGTCCAAACAGGACACTACAAAACGCACGACTCCTACAAATCGTGAAAAGTGAAGCGGACGCGCCCGCTTCAAGCCCGCTTCAATTTTCACGATTTTTCGGAGTCGTGTCCTGTTTGGACACCCCTTTAGGCGGCGCATTGCAAAAGCGAGCGTGGCTCTGTGCGTGTTTTGCATCGTGATTGAGCACTGTCAAATCCTAGCGATAACAAAGTGCGGAAACGACCGTGGCTCTATGGCGCGGTTCCCGCATCACACTTGGGGGATGAAGATGAAATCCCGGAAATTGTACTATTTTAGCTTGCTGATACTTTTTAAACATAAAAAAATGGAGACACAAAAGGGACGATAAAGACAGGACAATCTTTGAAATTTAAAGGGACCATGAAATGATTTTAAAATCGAATTTCATCCACCGCACGTCGTAAAAGGTGTGAAAAGAAACACAAAAACACAAAAATCGGGAGCCAAAAAAAAATTATTTGCTATTGAACTTTTAAAAGAAAGCTGGACTCTTTTGCGCCTTCCTTCCTTCGCCTGTTCACTACGATGCATCCGCGGAAATGGAGCACGTCAGCCAAATCCAGGTCGCCTATTGGGTAAGAGCCTACCTCACCAGCACCGCGATCGTAAACAATAAATAGCCGGCTAATGTTTCCTAAAAGTTTTGTTAAATAATATTCAGATCCACATTTTGTAGCATAATTAGAGATGTGTGGCGAAAATTGCCAAATTTGATAATGCTGAGAGCCAAGCGCCATCTATCGTATGGTAAACGAAGCAACTACTGCGCGTGCGCAGTAGGGCAGGGCCGACAGTTACTTGGGTGGCGGCGGTGGCGGCGACCGACAAGCGTTTATTTTCTTTGTTTTCCTTCCTCTTAAAACTCCGACTGAACGTTTATTTTTCTACGTGTTCTTCCCGCGCGTGCCGACTTCAAGCAGCAAGAAAACAGTACTTAAAACAGACCACGACGAACAAGAACGCTGGATCCACCGACTCCGACGAAGCGAGCTGCTGAGAATATAGGCCTAGCAGGCATTCCGACTCGGCGCTGCGTTGCTTCGTCGCAAGACCGTCTGCCTACGACCGGCTGGCGTGCTAAATGGAATATGCCCGCGCGACCCTTGTGGACCCTTCCCGTATTATAGTTTGATCGCTGACCTCAATTCTAGATTAAGAGGTGAGGTCAATCTCTTCCCCTTGTTTTCCGATGCAGTGTTGACGAACACTCGTCGAAAAGGGACTCTCGTCGATTCTATCTTCTTGTTTTGTGTGATATAGAGCTGAAATAAACGCCGTATGGATTACATTCGTAACACGGTATGTACACTTTGTTATTGGTATGCCATTTTTATTCTGACAGACTGCACGTCACTGTCGAGCTATAACAGTTTGTGGGAGGTATACGTACAACCCCGTTCCAACCTTTCTTTGCCGAGTGTCGCGTCAGTATAGAGTTGCAATCGTAAAAGAACGGTCCCGAAGCGCTTACAAACAGCGCGAATACAGCACTTCCATCGAGCGCGCGCGTCCGCTCCGAGTGTAAACAGGTATTTACGTGGCTCTTGCTGACACTCGTAGTTCAAACGTATCTTTTTTAACGTCGGCTCGCTCCTGCATCTCCGAGGCCGCGAAAACCGCCATCTACGTCGCTTTGCAAACGACTGACACGGGCCGGCCCTTCTGCCAACAATGACAGGGTGGTTGACTTCTGGAGTCTTCACCGGAAAACTCGCTGCACTTCCCAACAGGCATACCGGCGTATGGGACTAGTCCCATGCTGTCGCTGTAGCGCAACATATCTCATTGAATTTCGCTCAGCTGCGATGCGGCGATGAGAGGCGCCGATTCTGGAAATACGTCGGTGACATCAGCGCAGTAAAACCTACCGGCGCACCCCAACTCGTTGCCGCTAACACTCCCATTCTCCTACTGCCGAGAGAACTTCCGGTTCCGGAAACGGTTCACGTCACGGCTTGTTTTGCGGTCAGTTGGAGAGAATGAAAAAGTCGATATTTCAATAATTTTTTGTGTAGAAGTTAATAAACCGAGACGAAAACGGATGCGTGTTCGGCATTCAGTGAACATTGACGGTTTAATGTAAAAGTTATCTGGAAAAAGTAAAAAGGTCATTTCACGGTCCCTTTAAAGGCCGCTGTACAAACGGGACGTTCTGCAGAGAAGAACCTTCTCTCCCGAAGCCGGGGGACGGGGAGGGAAAGGTCAAGCGTTGGATGAAAAGAGGTTTAGAGAATGGGATTAGCCTCGGGGCGAGCCGTCCTCTCGAGAGGGAGTGGGGACGGAACAAAGCTGCCGTGGGGTTCCGGCTAAAAGGTGGAAGAAAGTTAAGCTTGTAAAACGGCGACCTCGGATCCGAGGACGGGCACGCCAGAGAATTTGAAAATAGCTGCTTGATTAGCCGGACGACCCAGTGCGGTCTACTGGTTCTAGAAGGTGACTCGGAAGAAGAAAACTCGTTTTGGTCGAAAACTCTAAAAGCATTCTGTCTGTCTATGCTAGATCGCAAACTCAACGATGAAGTTAACTCAATCGGTCGCTGATTGGCTGCCCTTTTGGTCACGTGATGTGACGTTGCGATTGAGTTTTTCCCTACGGATTCCGATGGAGTTCGAGCTATGCTGTTGAAATAATGAAGTTCGCGGTGACGTCAAAATGTCGTCACGAATGAGTTTGGCGATGGAGATAACTTTGTAGTAGTCGGGCAGCAAAAGTTGCCAAAGTCAATGAAGATGGCGACGTTCAATCTCGCGGACGGGGCGGACCAAAGCGGACTATCGCTACGTTTTTATGTGTTCGCCGTTCAAGGTTCGTCAGGGACGTAATCGGGGAATACTGCCCGACACTCGCTGGTGCTGACATTTGCCGTGGAAGGTTTGTCGGCGTCGCGAGGGGCCCCATATAGTGACCGCCGAGCAGCAAGTGCTCTCTTTGAGCGTTGCTGGCGGCACATTTTGCTGCGACGAAGACGTCATCGTGCGTCGGTGTGCTGCGAGTCGCATTCTTTGGATGCTACAGAGGCGATAATCGATAACCCGGGGCTGAAGGTGGGTGGGCTTCGCGCGCCAAGTGAAGACGGAAAGACGACGACCAAGAAGTTCAGCGATGCGAATTCAGCGGTGTTGTCGGTAAGTGCTCAATACACATTTTCTCAATGCGCTTGCACGAGAGCTCTCGGGTGCCTCGTTCACCGTGATGAGTGTCGTGTGAGATAGTCGCACGGATTCAAGCTTACTCGTGATTGCATGTGTATCATCCAAATGTCTCGGGCCTCAACATCTGGAAATTGTTCTGCTGCAGCACGTTGTGTACGTTTTCATTTTACGATTGCAGGTTCAAACTGGTACAGTATCTTGTTCTTTGCTTGTGTTGTCTGAAACGTTTCTGCTGCTTTTCTGCCACACCGGGTAGGGCACCTCGTCAAGCTGCAAGCCATGCAGCTTGACGTTTGACATTATATGTCCCATTTCCCACCTTTGTATATAAAGGAAAATAAAGACATTATAAACTCACTTGACACCTCTTTGCTCTGAAGGCATAATTTTGGGTATTGTGCAAGACAAGTGGAATATCTCCACTTTTTTTTCAACTTTTTTATTATTACATTTTCAGCCTTTTTGGGATGCCATGCAACTACTATCTCCAAGTAGAGGCTGCATTAGCATATATAATTTCTATCTAGTCTTGATGTGCTTTTGGACAACTGAAAAGGTTATGAAACATTCATGTCAGATACCGCCTCACTGTTGTGTGCAGGTGACAGCGACAAAACCCTGAAGCCATGCTTGCACACCAATTCCTCGCAACCCCAATGGATGCTCTGCTGTTCTGAGGCCAAGCTTACCAAAAAGCATTGCTTAGGATTCTGTCGTAGAGCAGTGAATAGGATGCTGAAAAGCAGGTTCCGGTGGTTGCAAAGGTACTAGGCACAGCAACATCATTTGACTTTTTGCACAATGCGGGCTTGTATAGCTCTATTTTGGGGCCTCTTCCTTGAGCCCCAAGAGTCCGACCCCGAGGACGGTGTAAGCTTTGACAGCAGAGGACACGCTGTGCAGTGCTCAAAATCTGAGATGTGGCCACATCTGCAAGTATGTGCTGCCTACCAAGGTCTCCCTGCTCAAACTTGAAGCCTGGCAGCTGTTGAGGCTACTACGAGCTTTGTCTCTCGTCACATCTGTGAAATATACTTGTGTGTATCCGCTTGCAACGTTTTGTCATACTTTGTAACTTGCCAAATCAAGTAGACATGGTAAGTCTCTTTGGCTGCCGAGTGGTTCTTACTAAAAGACAGGTCAAGTGGAGTTTTGGTATGGCACCTAAAAATGGAAGTTTGTAATAAGGTGATGTTTCTGAAAAAGCTTTTTAACACAATGTTTTTGGCAGGTTAACCTTGCAAAAATGCAAACCGCATAAGTGAAACGTCGAGGCATTAGAATAGAGAATAAAAGAGGGCCTCCTCATGGGCGGCATCTTGTTTCCCATTGACTGCATAAGCATTCTGGCTCTAACAGTATATTGTTCCAAGCATAGAGGAAGAAAAGGTGAAGAATTAACTGTGGTTGCTGGTATCTGGACGATTGAACTTGCACCGCCGTGTCACCGTTAATTGTGAAATTTCTGGTTCCCTGTATATGAAATATACATCGACATCTGAAGTCGAGATACGAGTCCCGGCACATAAACAATTGCACCGAGATTTCCTGACCCAAAATTTGTATTCGATGTATGACAATTTTGTCGGGTATGACCAAGGTAGTGCTGCAAACCTTTTTTCCATGCTATACTGAAATCATGACAGACGCAAAATGGTGCCTGGGGAGCATGTTTTATTGTGCATGGAAATTCTGCACCCCCATGAGGGGCAGCACGAGTGTGGTCAGTGAAGATGACTGCTGGCTATCTGCAGCTGCTTGTCCTTCCACAGCCTGCAAACAAAGTACACGAAAAGGGTGAATGTTTATAAAAACAAGCATTTTTAAAGACTATGTTACAGAAATTGCATAGAACAAGAAAATCACAGGGGTGTGGTGAGCACTAGTGTATGGCATACCACTGCTTTTATCTTTTAGAACTCTTATGCAGTGCTGGAAATATCACGAATGCGAGACTCCTGAAAGACAATTTGTTTATGCGGGCACCTTCCTAACCAAGGAACTGCTCAGATCAGCAAGCTCATGCTGTGGGTCTTCCAGTACAACACGCAACCTATGAAGCAAGCAGCCTTGAGCAATGTGCACCTAGCATGATCCAATTACTTTGCAGCAGACAGGCCTGCTCTGTTTATCACATGAAAAATGGAAAGCGAAAAGTTGGAAATCACTCACTTCGAAACACAACACAAGGTCCTAAAATGAAAAGGAGCAAAAACAGAAGAGTCCTGCATTCACTTTCCTTTATGCTATAACTGTCTGTCATAACTGATTCCCAATGACAAGTTAACTGTTGTTCCCGTCAATGTTTTTGGTGCTGTGGAAGTCCAGCTCTTCCGCACTGCATTGAGCAAACAACAAAGACTGTGAGCCCAAGCTGCTCTGGGTGTAACTCAATAAAGCAAGGACGAAGAAACTTGGCCTGGAATAATTCATTAGTGCCATACGACAGAGGTTTTCTTTCGACGGTTCTCCAAACAATGCTTGCTAGCCAATTTTAGACCTTGACTGCACTTCTCTACATCTAGGGCACTCATGCTGTAATGTTGGGTGCCCAGCAGCATGTGCAATGCAACCAGCTGCTCCCGCTGAGTGGGCGAGAGGTCCTAAACAGTGCAGCTGGGGGCAGTTCAGGCCCTCACCATCCAGGGTGACAGTGTACAGCTGCAGCTGAAAAAGATTAGCACAAGTGACCGATGACCGGAGCAGCAAAATTGCGACAGGCAGCGCTATTGTTCCCGAGCGCGCCGATAGCAAGTGCCAGTCATGTTCCATGTCTCAACGTTGGTGGCTGCCAGAAAATTGAGGGATAAGATAGCTTTCAAAATGCAAGCTTTAGGATGGGCTGCTTTGTGCCGGCCACCACCGTGTGTCGCGATTTTGCTGCTCCAGTCTTTGGTCGCTTGTGCTTATATTTTCCGCTGCAGCTCTACCTGATGACTGGTGCACAGCTGACATGACACAGTTTCAGTAGCATGCATACATGGTTTGCAGGTAATGTCATGTCAGTATAAAAGACAAGACCTTTGAGTACTTCCAAGGGCACCGTGTTGGTGACCACCACTTGGTACATGTCAGATGTGGTTAATGGCAGAGGCTGCTCATATTGCCATGCACGTCTCCGAGCAAGCTTGCCCGTGGCCGAATGGTTATTGTGCTTAGCTTGCACACAAAGGGCTGAGGTATGATGCCCGGCCGCATCTTGAGCGCTACGATCCGAGCTTTCAAAGAAACATCACGAGGCAGCACACTCGTGCAAAGTCAATAAGACCAAAAACAACACAGTGTCTGTTTACTACAAGTAGCAAGTTTTAGGAGACCGTTACCGTGATCTGCGGTGGCCACGGTACGGCTGGTAAGGCTTTAAGCGCGCTGAAAAGCATGCTTCAAAGTTACAGCGCGAGCTCCCAGTAGCAATTTCGCTGCGCACGGCAACGGTACGATAAAACTGCCCATTGAGATGCCATGCACTTACTTGCCGACACTACAGCCGAGATGCCGTGTGGCGACGGACGAGGCGCGTCCGCCGTCGAAATCATGCGCCTTCTTCCGTGTCTTAGCAAGGTATCATATACCTCATATGGGCCAAGATTCTGTCCTACTCCTCGAGTTCAGCGAGGACACTTGGTTCACGTCCCCCACCAGACTGCCGAGTGGTAATCGCGACGTGAAAAAGCCCGACTTGACAGCAAAAATTCCAAAAGTGAGGCAAATCTTCGTACAGACACACGAGCACTTTACGTGCGACAACCACCGTCGGCCATGACGATTCATCACGATCGCGATGCAGCTCACGCATTGCGATCATCTAAATTGTTTCACTTACGTAGAAAGACATGATTCATGCGACCTAGACTTGACACCGGTAATTATATTTAGATTGTACCGCATTATACATTTTCAGAAGTTAAAAATGTTGCTTTTACGAGACCCTTCGATGCGGCGTTGCGCATTTCCCTCTAGGGACATATTTTGGGACAAATCCCGATGAAGTTTCAACTCAATCGCCCCTCTCCGTCGACGTCATCAACGCGCCGCGATGAAGTTCCCTGCCAGTTGAGTTCGCCGCCGATTGAGATTAGGCTCCTCCCACCGGCGACGTCACGATGAAGTTTCTTCATCGCTTTTTCCAGCATAGACAGACTGGACGTGAACTCTTGCCACAAATAAAAATAACACATGCATGAAAAACGGCGAAGGCACCTAAGCTTTCGCCTATGATGTTGGAATGCATGAGCATTACAGGCAGAGTTATGTTGGCGCAACTTGCAATAAAGAAAGAAAAAAAAAGTTATGTTGGCGCAGCGGATAACGCGCTAGTTTCACGATCAAGAGGGCCTAGCTTCGAAACCGGGCAGGGGATGTTTTTTTTTTCTCGTGTTATTTTTTTTTCGTTTTTTTTTGTTTGGTCACGTGACAAGAAAAATCACATGAACAGAATTTTTTTTGGCCAAGTCACCAGAGATTCTTTTTCAAATTTCTCCTTTTCTTCAGTCTTTCTTTGTTTCTTTCTTTTTTTTTCCTTTTTTTTCGGTTTACGTTTCCTATCGCAAAACTCTTTGCACCTATTTCGCGTTACATTGGCGTTAGCCAAATCGTTTTATTTATGGCAGGGAATTCTGCCGTACGTATCTTATGTTACTATTACCAACCCTGGATTTCGTCCGGCAACCAGTTTGGGAATGACGACGACAAATTTGTGTTATAATTTCTTTGAGGTCTAAGGCCTCGTTATCCGTCGGTCTCTAAGATTGGCTCTTCAAGTATCTTTTGGGAAAGAGTTGACGACAGGCATTTTTAAGGAGCACGTGTGTCGACCAGAGTGAACATTGCTGAAGCGCCTCTAGTGTGATTTTGGCCGTAAATAACTGGAGGCCCCGGGCAAACCAACCCAATGGAGAAAAGTATCTACCTTTCTGGTTTCATAGAGAGCTATGAAAGTCAGAAGGGACGAATCCCAGCCGAGTCAAACTACCGGCTTACAAACGCAATCGTGTTGATAATAGCGCAAAGGAGTTTGTATGACTCTCTCTGGCGGTGCGCAGAGGGTAAAGGCACGGAGGTAATATATGCTTTTGCCCAGTCACCTCGCGAACGGTTGGGTATTGGCGGCAGAGATCCATTTCGCGTTGTTTTATTACGGGATTATATCTTGATTTCTTTGTTCCTAGTTTCACAGACAGAACGAAATCGCTTTTCTCGTATGGTGTGACGGCGGGAAGACAGAAATCAATCAGAGTACCGAAATTCGACGCTTGTGCTCGTTCTATAGCGCTTCTAAAAACCGCGCGATCACGGCTGTGTATCGTCAACATTGCATAAACTGCCGTTACTTGTACTCGTATCGCATCGTGAGGGAACGACTATGACTGGGTAAACAGAAATAGGGAGAATGGGTGCGTGTGATTTGTTGAAGTTCGAATCAACAAATCGAGCTTCAACGAATGCGATAGTATTGCATTCACTCAACCAGCTATATGAGTTTTCAGATCCTTCCAAGTATGTGATTCGTGTTGTGCCAGTGGTACCTCAGTTAGATTAAAAAGCAAAAGCCACGTTAAAAAAAAAAAAAAAAATTACGGTGACTCGAGTTGCTCCCGCGCCGAATCATGTTTCACGTAAGCGTAATTTTGGGTTCGATGCACGGCGAGGGGTCTTCAATTATAAAAAAAATATTTTGATTACCATTATTTGCGGCGCTAAAAATTTGAAAGCCAAGCAGTGAAGACGATGGTGTTCTTATAAATATTATATACATTTTATTTTACACTGTTTGAATACGCTGCCGTCGTTATGTCCTTGAATTATTGGCTAGCTTGTGGCGGACAGGGAAGTCTTGCAGGACCATTATGATACAACCTACACTAAACCTGTCGCGCTTCGAAAAATGTTAGTCCAATGCATACCAGCTTGTTCAAGGCGGGCGAAGCGTTACGCATCCGGCAAAGCGCATTAAATCGCTGCCCGCGACGTTTTTTATTTTTTCTATTTATTTATTTATTTTTTTTTTTTTTGTGCAGCGAGATAATCTTTAGTCAAGCAGCACGCCCCCTCTACGGCGGGTTATGCCGGATTAACGGAGGCGTCTCCTAATCCATTCTCCGCGTTGGCCCCTCGGGGGAGGGCGGTGAAGGGAGGAAAGGAGGGCAGGAGAGGAGGAAACGCAAAAAAAAGTGGAAAGAGCGAACTTTATTTTCGGCTTCAACCTCGAAACCCGCCCGCTCCGTGGGAGTACCGGAAAGAGAAATCTTGGCGGAAGGAGAGGAAGCGAAGGAAGTGTACGCGATCCCCCTGTCCTGCGGGACCAGGTACATCGGGCAAACGGGGCGATGCCTCAACGACCGACTCCGAGAACATCAAATGGACGCCGAAAGAGCTGCTTCGGAGTCCAAGCACCCGATCGTCATTCACGGGAGAAAATGTCCCGGTTGCGCTCCTAATTTATGTAATAACAAAAACGGCTTGACATAACAAAAATAACAATTTAATTAAACGTTGCGCCTCCAATGCGGGAGGCATCTTCAGTAGAGCACAGAGCGAGTGAGAGTCGCACAAAAAAGTTCGGCTATTTAGGCATAAATTTGCGTACACGTCCGGCAGGGGGCCACGGTTCTTGTTTACCAGCGATGAATCACTTCCGCGTTTGTCGTTCTGGATGAACCAAGATTCCAGCAGCTTCCTCGGTCCCCACCTTTTATCCCCCTCCAAGGTCGATGCCTTGTCAATGTCAAATTGGTGTCCTGACGTCCATGCGGGTCGACGAGTTCGGACTTGAAGCCGAACGCTGACAGGCTAGGCAAGGCGACAAGGTCACCGGCAGAAGCGGCCTTTCCTTTTATGCGTTGTTGATGCCCCTTCGACCTCGCCTTTTGCAAATCCTCCCCACCTGGTTTTGCGTCTTCGTGTGGCTGTCAGCGAGCTCGACAGCCGCTTTAAGCAAATCAAAAGGATGAAGCGAAACGCGTGACTCAGCGTGACCTCTCTACATAGGACGCGTAGGACAAAAACGTTTGGACGAAAATTTGTCACGTGACTTTCTCTGTCACGCTGATGGGATCTCTGGGGCTGTCGTTTTCGCCATTTGCCTAGTTATAGAAATAAGCAGGCCACGTAGGTCCGGTTTTCGAACTGGGCTCTTCAGTGTTCTGTTGCTTTCGTGCGTTGCAGAGGCGGCCGTGTTTTTTCGTCGTAAACGGTCGGAATACGTCCATGCCAATTTTTCGGTAACAGTCATTTTTTGCACCGGAGTTCGTGGAATACTCGTGATGTGTTTGTTGGACACGCTTCGACAAAAACTGCTCTTCGCCGACGACGAGACGTCAGTTGAATGTGCGCAACCTTCTTCCTCGAATGTGTTTGTGGGGTGCCAGAGTTGGATTATGCATCTATCAAGGATTACATGATATCGCTCTTTTATTAGTAAGTGCACTGCAAGCATGATTCTGATAGTCGTCCTGCTTTCCTTTCATTCTCCGCGGTTTTACGTGTGATGAGTTTTGCTTGGCATGAGGACAGTGTTAATTGTATTTTATAATTCGCTTTTCGTTTTGCAGAGAAGTGTGACCTTGTAAATATGTTGAGAATACACTGTGTGTAATGATAGTTGTTTAATAAACTTCTGGGAGCGATCGAAAAAATTTGTTTGTCCGTATAAGTGATTGGATATGCAACAAATGACATGCAACGTACACATACTTGCACGACGTTCGGCCAATACGAAGCAGACGCATCGTAGAGTTTTCGCACAATATTACGTGAACGCTAGGCCGGGGCGAAACAGCTGTACGGCAATACCTGCCAGGTATCAAACGGTGGTGCAAAACTGGACAGTTGAGCGATATTGGAACCGACTTTCGGCCGGCACTGGCACGATACTGCAAAGTATTGCCGTGCTGCTTGGGAACGGAGGTGATGACATCTTACTATCGTGCTTCCAACGCTTATTTATTTTATTTCTCTTCTGGGACGCGTAAAAGAGCACTTCTGTGACACACCAGAGATATTCGAAACTTGGGCTGGCCTCTCGGCTTTCTTTGCCACTTTTGGCACTTACTTGGCACTTCAGTGGGTAGCCAGGAAAGAGCCAAACTTCGGCATGCCCCGAATCGACAAATTAAGATTTACTGCGGCAGTTATGGCTCAAGTCTGGCACTTACTTTGGCACAACTGTGGCGGACCAGAGAAAAGCCAAACTCGGCGAGGCTGAAATACCGAAATTAGGCGTTGCTTTGGTAGTTATGGCTCAAGTATGGCACACTTCGGCACTCCTGTGGCGTATCAGAGAAACGCCAAATTTTGGCGTGTCCGAAATACCCAAATTAGGCGTTGCTCTGGCAGTTATGGCTGAATTATTGCATCAACTTTGGCGCTCCTCTGGCGGACCAGAGAAACGCCAAACCTTAGCACGTCCCAAATACCGAAATGAGGCGTTGCTCTGGCAGCTATGGCTGAAGTATGGCACCAACTTTGGCGCTCCTCTGGCGGACCAGAGAAACGCCAAACCTTGGCACGTACCAAATACCGAAATTAGGCGTTGCTCTGGTAGTTATGGCTGAAGTATGGCACCAACTTTGGCGCTCCTCTGGCGGACCAGAGAAACGCCAAACCTTGGCATGCCCCGAATTCCCAGTTTAGGTTTTCCTATGGCAGTTATGGCTCAAATCTGGCACCAACTTTAGCGCTCCTCTGGCGGACCAGAGCAACGCCACACTTTGGCATGTCCAAAATACCCAAATTGGGCATCGCTCTGGCAGTTATAGCTCTAGTATTGCACTACTTCGGCAATCCTGTGGCGGACCCGAGAAAAGCCAAACTTTGGCACGTCCCAAATACCGAAATGAGGCGTTGCTCTGGCAGTTATGGCTGAAGTATGGCACCAACTTTGGCGCTCCTCTGGCGGACCAGGGAAACGCCAAACCTTGGCACGTCCCAAATACCGAAATTAGGCGTTGCTCTGGCAGTTATGGCTGAAGTATGGCACCAACTTTGGCGCTCCTCTGGCAGACCAGAGAAATGCCAAACCTTGGCACGCCCCGAATTCCCAGATTAGGATTTACTATGGCAGTTATGGCTCAAGTGTGGCTCCAACTTTGGCACTCCTCTGGCGTACCGGAGAAGAGCCAAACTTTCGCATGCCATAGGATCGCCCAACTAAGGCTATAGTTAGGCACCGTACTTTGGCACTGATGAATGCCATGGTGCAAAAACCTAACTGCGCCAAAGTTGGGCCCTTATGTTTGCCGGACCTTTGCCCAAGTTGGGCATTCCTCTGGCGTGCTACCTGGGTATGCACCTGTTGAACATCAGTATCTGCCTGGCGTACGGCCGTACGGCCCCGCCATATACTATGCACGCCCAGGAGCATGATTGTATCAAGAGGAGCTGGTGCCATTTTCTACTGCCAAAAATCATACTCTCTTGGGCATTAATCAAAAATGTTGTTTAATAAATCTTTGAAAAACGTTAAAACAACACACTGCACCCCAGTGTAACAGTCAGTTCTGTGAACATGCAACTGGTGCTCCGTTTTCAACTAACGACCATTTGACAAAAACATCTCGCTGTGAAACTTAAAAAAAAAATGTATTCTTGCTTGCGGAGATTACCATTTTCTTAATTTGTTTTAACGCATTCTATCCCAAGCCTGCAGAATACAACCAGCTATACAATGGAGTGAAAAATAACAAATCAATAAGACCTTGTTACCGTCATTTATACGAAGCATTGGACGGGTACTCCATAGAGAAACGGGTGGTCAAAAAACAGCCACGCAACAATTCCTTCTTTCGTGTAACCGCAGCAGCCACTTCTTTCATGTAAATCCCAAGTGTTTCACAGCTACCCAATAGGTGGCGTCAATGTGCTCTCTCGTCGTTGGGGATTGCAAAGAGGTTTAGGGCACTCCGTTGTGAACAGTCCTCAGTGTGTGAGCAACAGACATTCCACAACCTTTCTTTGTACGAAATTGTATTCCTTGGTCTCTAGCTCGATCACCGCTCCACGCAATCGTTTTCATAATGTCTATGCGGAGAGCAAATCTTCTGCTTTTTGCGCCGGAGTCGCGGTGACGTCAGAATGAAGCTGAGCTCTGATTGGCTCCGATTGAAGGAAAGTGGGTAGACCTCAAGGCAGCTTGCTTTGAGGTCTACCCACTATCCTTCATTCAGAACCAATCACAGCTCCGTGTTCTGATGTGACCACAATCCGTGCGAAAGAAGATGACAAACTTGCACTCCGCATAGTCACGGACAGTTTAAGAACGCTGGGCGGAACTTATTATGTTCATGCTTCTCTCTTTGTGAGTGAGCGGTTTTTGACGTTCTTATAGTCTAGGTTCGCTACCTTGCAGCATATGGAGTGGTAATGAGATGTTTGGGACTGGCAGCGCCCTGCGTTTTTTAGTGTGTCGGTTATAGAAAAACACTTTTCAGTAGGTTATTCAGATCACAATTTTTGAATGGAGACACGGAGACGAACTGACGCCGCCTCCGGTTCTAGCTATTCTCATGTAGTCCCGCAAAAGGGCAGGGTATCTTCGCGTCAGCTAGTCTAAAGAAGAACAGAACTTCTTCGAAAAAAAAAAAAAAACGGAACTTGTTCACTACTAAAAAATACGTTTTAAGCCAATTGTTGACACATTTCACGATTCGCACTATGTAGGTGCATTTAGATTAGACAGACGTTATATTATCAACAGGTACACAACTTCAAACTCTATAAGCATCGTTTCTTACTCCGACAACCAAGTCTTGTAAGCACTACTTCGCGCGGCGTATGAACAATGCGTAAGACATACTTCTTTCTTGATTTGAAAACGAGTGTAGGATGCATTTAAACTCGCAAAAATAAAGAGGCGGTGCACCCTATTCCGGCACATTCACTAAATATCATATAGAATTAATCCTTGACGCCAGCCCGAACAAGATGTAATGTAATGTGGTGCCAATTAAATGCCGGATCTTATTTCGCCAATGTAAGACACAAGCGTGTGAATTTAGATGTGCAGGTTGTCTTACATTGTTGTACCCGATAAATTAACTAACCGACCAAAATCCTGCAGTCACCTGCCCCATAGGTAAAAAAAAAGAGAAGTGAATTCAACCCTGTGAAAAGTGTGGTCGGCTGTCGTCTTCGGCAAGGAGTAGACGCAGTTGCAGTGGCTTTTTGAAAGATAGAATTGCACTGATTTAGGAGTTTATCAACTATGTGAGAGAAATCTACATATAAAAAAACCAAAACATTCTCATTAGCTATGAAACAACAACCGCGTGATATGCTTTTTTTTTCGACGAACAACGAATTCCCAAATAATTCATTACGTGATGGCCTCGATATCAAGATGCAAATATTTCTAAACGTTTATTGGAAACGATATTAACTTTTTTATTTGTTTACGTGGGAAGCGAGTAATGGGTGTGGAGTTGGCTTCAATGCACCACCAAAAATTTAACAACATGGGTGCGCGGGCAGTGTGGTTTTTGCAAAAGTTGTTTTTTGGTATTTATTAAAAAATAAAATTAGACCAACTCACTTCGACATAACAGCGATTTTCTAGCCAGCAAACCTTTAACAAATTTGAATTGGAATACGTAAGAAAGATCGCTATGGGTTTAATATTTCAGACCGCGGAGTAAAGAAGTTCTTACTTTTGCGTGCCGTTTCACAAAAACCAAGTAAAAGATGGCAACATTGAGAACGCGCAGAGAGTGCGTGGTTACGAGGCAGGCGAGCAAGTGCCGTCATTGGTGGAGATAAAAAGGAAACATATGGAAGTGATTGCGTTTCAGAAGTAAACTAACCTACTATATGCGCAGAGAGCGGACAAAATTGCACACCGTATTGTATTTCTTGGCGGACCAAAGCCAGCGTCATTACAAACCATTATGATTCCACCAAATCGCTTGTGCAGGCAGTGTTATCGCTTGTTCTCGTGCTTTGATCGCTGCGAACGTGACGACAATATAATTTTTTTTGTTCATTTCGTTGAACATTCGAAGTGTGTTGTCATCAGATTGGTTCTTTTTTTTTTCTGTACTGAAATTGCGGCGTTCCACGCACAAGCCATCTTGCCTTATGTGAAAATTGAGCTGTAAAATGTGAAAAAAAACTAAATTAATTGTATTGTCGTAACTTCCGGAGTACTACGTGGCTCTGTGGTTTGGCCACTCCCCTTTCGAATTTTAATTAATGACAGAAACCAGGGAATCACCTCCCACGTGATAATATACGCAGACAACTGCTTTTCGTATTATGAAATTAATTCAGACACTAATGTATCAGCTGATAAACTTGATTTAGATAGAATCTGTATGTCGAATCTAAGTTGTAAATGACTTTAAGCTCACCAAAATGTTGTCATGTAAGGTTTACAAGGAAACATAAGACTTGCTGGTCAACATCCATCTCACACGGAGAAACTGTAAACGTTAAAAAGGAAGCGAAATACCTGGAAGTACTTTTTTTTGATGAATTGAGATTGGCTTTCACGTGCAAACTGCGTAATGCGAAGAGCTATTAGAACCATGAGTTTTCTACGGAGAAACTTTTCGCGCGCTTAGCAATCGCCAAAACAGACTGTTTTTTTTTTGCTTTTTTTCTTGTGCGAAACCCGTTCTCGAGTATGCTTCTCTTCTATGGAGTCATCCCAACAGCATTTCATTATTAAAACTAAAAAAATTCAAAACCGTGCCACTTGAGCTTTAACTTTTATAGTAGTGTATCCACAATAAAAAATTATACTCGATGGAAATCGCTTGCAGTTAGGCGTAAGTATTCGGGTCTAAAATCGTTTAATTTTTTTCCCGTGGTTTGTAAAAAAAAAAACACTGATTTACTTCTTTAAGCCATTTTATGTATCGCATAGAGTCGATCATGACTTAAAAGTTCAGAAATACACATCGAAATCTGATTTGTTTCGCATTTTTTTGCCCACGAAGAATAAAATAATGGAATAGTCTGCCAAGCGAAATGTTACCTTGCAAAGTCCAGATTCATTTTTCTTGCAACTCCAGCGTCGTATCTTATAATCGTATTTAATTGAATATTGTATTTGTGTTATTTTCCTTGCGAACCGAAGTTGTTGTCTTTATGTGTGATTACATCCGTCTATGAGTTTGTACATATTATTTTTGTGTAACTTGCGTGTCTTGCTGATCCATGGTTGTTAAAATTTTAGTGTTTTTTATGATGGTGACTCTTCGTATTGTAATACCCTCTGGAGCACTGTTTTGAATAATAAATAAATATTACTATTTATGTATCGCTCACGCTATATATGCCATGCAGTACACAATACAGGTAACACAGATGAGGTTGATTGCCCAGTAAGTTCGATAAACCGAAGACTAAATGATCGTGCAACTGGCAGCGTGTATACATAGAAAGACCTGGAACACACACATTGAGTTTATGTTTTCAATGATTGGCTGGTCTGAGTTTCACAGAAGCCTCTTTTATGCCTTTAGCTTTCAAATTCGTGATAATTTAGTTGCTTTTGCATCTTTTTAGCATGCTTTCTTCTACTAAAAAATGCTCGATGGGCTGTTCGGAAAGGTTGAACAACCCTGTCCAATTACCATTTTTAATTTTGATTAAAATATTTTTCTGGTTCCATGCCCAAAAAATTAAACTAATCCTTTTTTTTTATTGTCCTTGCGAAAAAAAATGTTGAAAGCGCCTTCTCAGTCACGTGCGCGTTTTCCGTATCGCGCGATGTTGGCAATTCGGGCGGCGTCCCCGAGAAACTGTTTTGGCTACAGGTCCAGAAATATTTACTGAATAATTAGGTATAGAAATGATTTAGAAAAAAGTATTAGTCACCGAGTGTTAAGGTCGTTATTTTGAGAAACAAAATCGCAAATGCAGCGTATTGCGCAATAACGCTCTGGATTAAACATTTTTTCTTCGTATCTATATAAGGCAGAGATCTTCACATTTTGCCACTGTGTCTCTCAGTATATAGTTCATCTTTGTAAAAAAATATTGTTGTCCTGGTTAACGGGATAATTTTACAAGAGTTCCTCTCACAAGCGCATTTAAATAAATACGCATTATTTTGAAAATAATTAGAGAAATGCCATCTTTAATATTCTTTAAACTCTACGCAATTTTACGTTTGTATTATGTACTAACAGAATATGCAAAAACATACTGCAATATTTGTGTGGCTGTGAAGTTATAAAGCGAGATATTATACAGCCAAATTGACGCTAAAGCGGCGGCCATAAATGGGGCGTGCACATACGCATTCTTCACAATTGCATTATTATTAAAAAAGCGTACAAACGCTACGGGGCGGTCAAGAAAAGACAAACTGACCGAACATTCCTAATACATTTTTGTACAGGCGACACAAAGATGCCCATTGGCCGATCGAGAGACGCCACCCTGTAACATGCTTCGCGGTACCTTCTTCAACGGCCGACGTGTAGCGATTTTGTCTATGCGACGTCAAAGAAGCAACGGGATTGACTTTCTCAAGCAGATCAGCCTACAACCTTGGCGGTAGCATGGCATAGGGGTTAGGGCGCGGCACAACCTGAAACTGCGCCGGCTGTGAGCGCCAATAGATCCGCCGCCGTGAAAAGCCACACATTTCCATAGAAAAAAAGTAACTGCAAATTAAGAATAAAAGAATTGCAATTGACAGAGATTGTCTGTAACTTAATTTATATGATAACGACTTGGAGAATCGTGAAATCCAATTTGGGTATGCTCATGTAACCTACGTCAGTAATGGTGCAGCAAGCCACTTTAAGTGCAAATTCCAACTACACGAGCTGCAGAGCAACAGCTACACGTCAACAAAGTGGATTGTTTCCGAAACTGGACATGGCAAGTGTGCCTGCGATCAAGTCGGGGGTCGTGTCAAGAACCAGGCAACGTTGTACAACCTCCGACGGCCACCACGTCGGTGATCAAGTCGGCGTCAGAGATGTTGCCCCACTGAACACTAAACTGCCGAACGTGAAACTAATCCTCCTCCCGAAAACTGACGTCAATGCGTTCAGAGAAATGGAAGCAAAGGAATGGGACTCTGTTTCTGTTGTACGTGGAATTCAGTCCTGTCACTTGTGGCAGTGTACGCGGTCTGACACTTCGCAACCACAGCTATTTTACCAAGAACAGTAAACGCAGGAAATTTATATCTTTGAAAGTAAAGTCTTCTATAGCTGCGAAAAGTAGATCGAGGTCGCGAGCTTGCGGTGCTACTGAGAAGAAACGAACAGTGATCGCTTCAGGCAATACGGGCAAACAATGCTCATCCTCGAAGTGCCAGGAGAGCGCCGTGATCGACTCAGGTCACCGTCCGGCACAAAGAATGCACGCGATAAGCGCCGAATGTGCCCACAGGATCCTCATTCATTAAACTTGTTTCAATATTACCACTTTAAACATGTGTTCTTTTTTATGACTATTCAAACCTGGTCGCCAGCAGGCCAGCCTCCCTGCGAAGGGTAGGCTCCGAAATTCACTGATACGAGAAATCTGTATTTAAATTGCTGGCTTGTGCTTCAAACTCACCAGTAATATTTTGTACGTGTTCTTCTTTTTCACGAACTCCTGTCACTGTGCTTTCTCTTCACAGACTTCCTACAACGCTACCTGTGACATTCCACTATCCTGTGGGCGCAGCTACGCCGGGCACACAGGCTGCTGCGCAATCGACCTTGCAAGAGAACACGCAGCACCTATAAAACAGACGCCGTCTCGGCATTCTGAAGTGCATTCGATCGATGACCTTGCACCTTTTTGTTGTGAAACACAACCATCTTTGGACGGCACATCGGAAAAACAACTGTGGAAATTCGCGAAGCGATTGTCGTCAAAACAAGGGGTGTCGATAAGTGTGTCAGTGAGCCGTCTGTTGCCCTGTTAGATGACGAAATGCTATTTATAGGGATATAGAGAGATTGGGGTGGCTGGAAGTGACGCGGTTTTATTAAAGTATCTAAGTCAGTGTGCTTTATAATAAACATTCAGTTGAGATTACGCTCTGCTGCCGTTGCCTTCTTCACTTTGTCCCTGTCCTTTGGCGCTTGTATCCAGTCATGAATCCACCAGCCCAAGTGAACATTTTGTTGGTCCAATAACGCTACCTAGCTTTCCACTTCTTTCTACTTTTTCGTTTTGTTTTTTAGGCGTAACCTGCTATTGTTCCGCCCTCGCCACGCCAACTTTCGGTTTCGGCATAAGAAGCCTTATTTTCGCATGTTCGCTTTTACCTTACGCTGGACCACAATCGAGGCTACGGGCCAAACAGTTCTATCAAATTCCCTGTAAGTGTCACGTGACCTTTGAGAGGGGCGCAGCGACGCGTTGTTACTTGATACGCTGAATGAGTTGAGATAGCTCGTGCCGTCCGCTACAGACCATCGGAGTTGGAAACGAAATATAGTTTAGCCTAAATAAATAAATCAAATATTTTTGGGGGTAGACTAGCCACGTTAAAGTACTACTCTAAAAAAGTAGGGCAGTGCAGCGCAATTTAACAAAGCACACCACCCTAAGAATTGAATGCGCCGCCAATTTATTTTTCATAGGCAATACCAGCCACATAACTAATGACAAAGAGCTCATAGTTTTTTTTTTGTATAATGCTCTATGGAGTCTCAGACATAATGCGACCAATTATGGCCAAATTTGGACGTGCTGCTCGAGTAGCTCTAGTCGTTAGAAAGGAACCAACCAATGGCAATTGATGCAACATACGTCTGACTAAATACTTTTTTTATCGTTTACTAATTTAAAACAATATAATGCAATATGTTACTGCAAGTTTGAATTACCCATTTTCCAGAGTTCATCGAGGGAAGTTTGTAGAAAATAAAGGAAGATTAGTTATTTTTTATTGGCGCACAAAAATTGGACACTTTCGACTGTTTCGAGCTTCAGAAACTTTACGAGCGCAATGCAATAAAACAGAAAAGTTTAGCATTACCATCTTCGTTACAAATTAACAAAGCATGGAATAATCTGTACAAAAACTTTCAGCTTAAGAGCTTAATTTTATGATGTGCAAACAATTGCCGAAAAATTACTAAATATAAAAGTGTTGCCAAGAGGCCAAGTTTGTCATTTTATTTTACTTGTGATCTAAACGTACATAAAATAAATTTAATTTATTCGTGTATTCCCGTTTTTGTGCTTTAAGTTTTAACATATTTACGATGTAGAAAGTTTTATTTTGTATTCCTGCTGTCTTTAGTATTGCGTCTAGCCGCAATTGGAAAAGTCGTTGTTCCACCTCACGTCAGGCGCAATTTTCTTTAGAAGAGCAAGATTTTTTTTTTTTTTGTAAACGTAAGGTATGTGGACATTTTAGGGGGTACCTCATATAACATTTATGTTTCAAACAGAAAAGAGGCATGACATCCCTATGACCGTCACAGCTGGGTTTGTTAACACACCCAGCTGTGACGCACAGTGGAAACGCACTCTTTTCAAAAACATCACGTGATGTTTTTCCACTTTCTCTAGAATCTGACCTCGACTTCAGGGCTATTTTCAACACACGCACAGAAACACGGAAATAATACATATATGGGGACATGTTGGCTTGAAGGCCGAAGAAGTAGAAAACAGGGATGTAGAGTGACGGTGGAAAACCAAACAGGAGGATTTATTCGACGCTTGGAACTTAGGCAGGTATTCGTATATATATATATATATATATATATATATATATATATATATATATATGTGCGTGCCTACGAGGACTGGATTAACCCCAAGAGTAGTGCCTGTGCGAAAGAGACGCTGCTGTCCCTCTGGGACTTTGCGCGCGCGACGGGCATTGACCGAAGGATATAACCTTAATTTTCGTTTTCTTTAATCCCCCCCTGTAAACCGTCCCGTCCACGCCGTCGCGCCATCCTTATCTTAATAAAGTGTAACAACAACAACAATATATATATATATATATATATACCCTATTGAAAATTCTCATTTGTATGAGAAAATTCTGTGTCCAATAAACACATATGAATCATACAAGATATATAAGAACATATAAGAACCGTATGAGAACCATATAAGAACTATATAAGAACTATATAAGATATATGAGAACATATAATCACCATATAAGAAACTAGTGGGAAGTTTCTTATAAGTTTCTTATGGGGTTCTTATATATCTTATATGATTCTTATATAGTTCTCATAGAATTCTTATATGGTTCGTATATGTTCTTATATGTTCTTATATATCTTGTATGATTCATATGTGTTTATTGGACACAAGAAATTTCTCATACAAATGATTTTTTTTACTAGGGTATATATATATATATATATATATATATATATATATATATATATATATATATATATATATATATATATGTATATGTATATATATGTATATACGAATACCTGCCCAATATATAATGCGATAATACACATATAATCTAACGAAAGCACTTATTAGGCAATATTATCCGCCATGCGTCATCACGAGTGGTATAGAAAAGTCTAGCACACTAGACCATGCGACAGTCATCAGCAGAAAAGCGTTCAAAACTCTGGGAATAATCAATATAATTTTGTGCTAACCTACTCAAGTAACCTTCAGAAATATCAAAAACATCCTACGCGAAATTTGTTGATATTTACTCACAAAACCGGCGCCTTCAATCTGCATTTCCGCAAGCCCCACGCGTTGTCTACCGTCCAGGAAAAAGCCTTAAAGACATTAAAATACAATCCAAATGCAACACAAGAAGTTCCTCGGATCTCGGCCATGCCTTGGGCCGCGGTGCCAAGTGTGCAGCCACATGACAGAATCCGTGGAGGCAAAAAGTACAAATTTGGACTTTCCCATAAGAATGAACGGAAATTATAACCAACACAGCTAATGTTGCCTGTCGGTTGCTCTGCCGGGTATGCAACATGCAGTATATTGGACAGATAGATCTACCCTCCCGTCCAAGATTTAACTATCAGAAGTCACACCTTAACAAAATCCCCAAGCGCCCGTTCTCGAAACATATATGTCTCGAAAAAAATCACATAAACAAACCATTTGCCACCATACTTCAATCTGCATTCAGTCTACATATCGTACCTAAATAAAAAGTTTAACACGCATCAAGCGGGAATTAGAAATAGCGCCGGTCTGCTTAGTTCCTTGGATCTTGAACAGTCGTCGGAACACCCGCATTGACGAATAAACGAGCAGGGAGAGTCCACTGCTTAGAGATCTCACCGCACTGGACATGATTACGACCTCAAGGAGTGTCTTCGTTCTCGGGTGCGAGATGGGGAGGAGGTGTAGGAACAAACGGTCCCACTACTAATGGTCCCACTACTAATGGTCCCACTACTAATGGTCCCGGAACTAATGGTCCCGGAACAAATGGTCCCGGAACAGATAGTCCCAGACTAATGGTTCCAAGTCCAAAGTAGGAAAAATTGTCCCGTAAGAAGATTGTTTTGGAACTAAGATATACCATGCAATCTACTTCATCTGTTTTGGAATTACTAACTTACTGGGGGAATGAAGGATTTCGTCTATATTTTGAGGCCGGTTACTTGGAAGAAAGTGGTCGGGTATTAAACTTAATGTTATTCAAAATAGTCACAATATTTTCGAAATGAATACTGTCCAACAGTTATCTCCTAACTGTTAGTTTAGTTACCTTATACGATAGTATAAGAGTAATGACGGGTCCATATCACATGAGAGAACGACATTTTAGCACACAGCGAACTTTGAGCCAATAGACGTTTTAGTGACTAACATAGGCGCGTGTTAATCCCCCCCCCCCCCCCCTCGCGCTGCGATTACGCCGCTTCGCCGGCGACAGTCTGCGGCGGCTCATTACAAAAATGTGACTCCACTTCGCCCACCAATAGACGCCGCTTTGCGGCGGCCGACTATTCGCTAAAGTGTCATTCGTTGAGATGTGGGCGTTCGCTAAAACGTCAGTCGATCGATTGACCTCCCGCCTAGTCTTACTGTTGAAGCCATTTAAGGGATACTGAACCAAAATTTGGATTTCGCCAAGTAAGGCTGCAGAAGTGTTGAACCGGACGCTATGAACTCCAAAACATCACTCGTACACCGATATCTCAAACGGATGGCTGTACTTTTGGAAAAGAAGGGCGCGATCAAGCGAGTTCTTTGACGTAACCGTCCTCCGGGAGAATTTGAGAATGAGGAGAAGCGGCCTCGCTTCTCTCCTCCTCGCTTCGGTTCACCAGCTTGACGGGACGTAGCGAGGAGGAGAGCGAATGGGAATCGTGACGTGCCTTGTCTCGTCGGCCTCGTCGGCCGGGTTCAATCACGCACTTCTTTCCCGAAAAATACGGCGATCCGTTAGATATATCGCCGTATGAGAGGTACTTTTTGGTTTTGCAGCTTCCCGCCTATTCGCCCGGCCTTGTTTAGCGTGCTCGAAATTTCGGTTCAGTATCCCTTTAAAGGGCAACTCCGGTCCATACATTCTATTTTGAGATTATGACTGTTTTTAGTGCAGTCAGCGTCCCTGAATTGCAAGGTGTAATTTTTTTCTCCTTATTGTGCGTGGTTTTAAAAATATCGACGCCTCAACGTTTTGTTTGGGGCGCGGCCAACAAAACCGAAACTAGCCGCTCGAGGCCCCGGCAACACTGGAAATCAGCCGCTAAGTGAACGTGAGGTCAGGATTGATCACGTTCAACGAGTACGCAGTCCGAGCGGCACCTACCTCTGTTGCGCTAGCCGTCTAAAGATAGGAGATTAACTGATTTTGTTTTAATTCTGTATACGTGGTAGTTATCCAGCATATACAGCAAGAGTTAGTGCGTATACCCAAACGCTAGCGATTGGAAAACCCGTGAACTCGTACAGTGCCGTACTCGGCGGCCGCCGCCGTGCGTGCCTATGCCGTACTCGTCGCTTCTATATACCCGAAAACTAGCGACTGGAAAACGAGTGAACTCGTTCGGTGCCGTACTCAGCGTCTGTCACCGTGTGTGCGGTCTTCCGTACTCGTCACTAGGCCTAAATTGTCATCGGGGCTCCGTGGATGGAGCGGGGTTGCTCTACGCCGCGCTGCCAGTGACGTACAGTACTGGAGGCCCTCTCGCTTTTGCGCTGCGGGTCAGTCCCAGACACGAAGCTTTGAGGCTCTCCGGTGCGGGCCGCGGTGCCCGAACACACGTGTGCTGGGCTGTACACGTCTGTTTTTTTCGTTCTTTTTTCTTCGGGCGCGTAAGAGCCGAAGTCCACAGTCCACTCGTCGAACAGCGTTCACCCATACCTTCTCCAATTTCCGGTCCGTTGGAAACTTGTGAAAAAGCACCTCCGGGTTGCGCAGCGGGTTGTTTGAGCAGCCCACAGCGCTACAAGTTGTACTCGGCATCTTTCGAGGAACAGCTGAGCAGTCTTGGGCGCACCGAGTTGCTCGCTAAAACGAGTCTTGGAGTCCTCATAAGCAAATAAACAAAAGGCTATACTGAAGCTACACATGCTACAGATGAAAGCAACGGCTAAACACGCCAATCACAAGCCGAAGTAGTGGTGGTAGCGGCTCAAAGAGACGCACTCCGCGCAACGCCCGGACCGGAGGAAAAAAAGAGAACGATGCTGCCGTCACGGCCAAATGTTGCTTTAGCGATCGGCAACCCGCTGGCCGCCCGCTAAGGAGCAGCAGCTCGCGGTGGGTCGCATTTTAGAGCGCAGCTCTTAGGGGCCCGTTTCCGGCTTGAGCGGCGTCGCCGTCGGCGTCGGCGTCGCCGTCGCCGTCGGCGTCGGCGTAACCGCGCGGTGCATCATGGGAAATGTCCCATAATGCACCGCGCGAGCCCCCCACCAAGGTCACGTGACCTCGTGGGGGGTCACGTGACCCCCCGAAGTCACGTGGCCCCCTCCTCGAGGTCACGTGACCCCCGCCGATGTCGCGTGACCCCCGATGACGTCATCGTCACTGATGACGTCACCGGCATCCACATCGTCATCATCACTGATGACGTCACCGGCATCCACATCGTCATCGTCATCATCACTGATGACGTCACCGGCATCCACATCGTCATCGTCATAACTGATGACGTCACCGGCATCCGCATCGTCATCGTCATCATCACTGATGACGTCACCGGCATCCACATCGTCATCGTCATCATCACTGATGACGTCACCGGCATCCACATCGTCATCGTCATCATCACTGATGACGTCACCGCCATCCACATCGTCATCGTCATCATCACTGATGACGTCACCGGAATCCGCATTGTCATCGTCATCATCACTGATGACGTCATCAGTGACGTCAATGATGTCGTCATCGGCATCCGCATCGTCATCGTCATCATCACTGGCGAAGTCATCAGTGACGTCACTAATGACGTCATCGGTACCCGCATCGTCATCGTCACTGATGACGTCATCAGTGACGTCAGTGGTGACATCATCGGCATTGGGGGTCACGTGACCCCCAAGGTAACGTGACCCCCCCCTGGTTAGTTTAACCCCCCCCAGTGCCCTTCCCTCCTCCTCCTCAAGAGCTGCGCTCTAATTCGGCGTTACAGGGAGTTGTAAGCGGCTTTCATTTTTTTTTTATTATCGGCATTAGTTGAGAATGCGGCGTCCCACTGACGTAATATTTTGGCTGGTGTCGTATTTTGTGGCACTACAGCGATACCAGTAATTTATTTCATTTTGAGTTTTGGCCGGAGTTGCTCTCTAAACTCGAATTACTTCACTCTCAAGAAAAAAGGGTGTAAAAGTGTGTATCGTTACACCCTTTGTCCCATATAATACACCTCAAAACTTCATCGCGACGTACAGCGCACTATAGTCGAACAGACGGCCCCAAGTTTTACGAGGGGCTTGATAACGGTGTGAAATAACCTATTCGATAGCTAAAGTACGTACAAAAGACCTCAAAAAGAGAACGCCGAATTTTTACAGTAGGGCCAAGAAAACGCCGATTTTTTTTTTTTGTAGTCAGTAAAACGTACATTAGCTATTTTAATAAGTTGTACCACACGGCTATCAAGCCCCTCGTAAAATGTCGGGAATGTCGGGCCGTCCGTTTGACTGTAGGGCGCTGTACGTCGAATTGAAGTTTTGGGGTGTATTATATGGGACGAAGGGTGTAACGATACACCCTTTTACACCCTTTTTTCTTGAGAGTGTTCCATCTCCTGATGTCGCGTAGTGGTAGCACACATATCGAGCTGAGGTCGATGCCTTTATAGGTGCATTAGGTTTCCAAAGTGCGAAACATTTCTGAGCTTCCCAGAAAAATATAAAAACCGGTCGACTTCGCTAAACTGGCAGCCTCGAAATTCGGCGAGTGCTATTGGATTTTATCGGATTTATCCGAAAACGCAGAAGCCACATCGGCGATAATTATTTTGGACCATTTTTCCTAGTTTGTGCTTGGGACCATTAGTTCCTAGACCATTTGTTCCGTTACCATTTATTCAGGGACCATTTATTCCAGACCATTTGTTCCGTTTCCCATGCGGAGGTGGGCGGTTAGGAAAATAAAGGGGGGGGGGGGGCACGCTTGCATGTAGGTATGTGGGTGTGCGAGGTGGTGGGGGTGGGGTGGGGGTGTGTCTCGGTTCGCGTCGGCGCTGCTTCTCGGTTTTTGCTTAGGTCTGGAACCAATAGGTTTTTCTTCGGGAACTACCCGAACACGAAGCCTATCTGATCTCCACTATCAGGGGCTGTATGGTGCTTAGCTGCTCTCCCGACCTGGCGTAAGTAAAGCTCGGTGCTTGTTGCGGAAGTCAAGCGTCTGCTGGGCTTCCTAGTCCACTGAGTCGATATTTTTTTATGCTTTTAGAGCGCAGCTCTTAGGGGCCCGTTCCCGGCTTGAGCGGCGTCGGCGTCGGCGTTGCCGTTGGCGTCGGCGTAACCAAGGTCACCCCAAGGTCACGCGACCCCCAAGGTCATCCCAAGGTCACGTGACCCCCGAGGTCACGTGACCCCCCGAAGTCACGTGACACCCCCCCCCCCCCCCGAGGTCACGTGACCACCCCCCAGGGTCACGTGACCCCCCGCCGAGGTCACGTGACCTCCCCGATGACGTCACCGGCATCCGCATCGTCATCGTCATCATCACATATGACGTCATCAGTGACGTCACTGATGACCTCACCGGCATCCGCATCGTCATCGTCATCATCACATATGACGTCATCAGTGACGTCACTGATGACCTCACCGGCATCCGCATCGTCATCGTCATCATCACTGATGACGTCATCAGTGACGTCACTGATGACGTCACCGGCATCCATATCGTCATCGTCATAGTCACGGATGACGCCATCAGTGACGTCACTGATGACGTCACTGACATCCGCATCGTCATCGTCATCATCGCTGATGACGCCATCGGAGTCCGCATCGTCATCGTCACTGATGAAGTCATCAGTGACGTCACTGATGACATCATCGGCATCGTCACGTGACCCCCCCAGGTCACTTCACCCCCCCCCCCCAGTACCGTTCCCTCCTCCTCCTCAAGAGCTGCGCTCTAATTCGGTGTTACAGGGAGTTGTAAACGGCTTTCACTCTTTTTGTGTCTTTAATTGGGTTTCAATGCTCCCGTTCTGGATTAAAACCCTAGAATAAGGCATTTAAACGTGGGACATACGCACACTTGCTAAACTAGAATCTCGAAATTTTCACATCGAATGGCTTCCCAGAAGATTTCTCGGGTACGCATACACTTACTTCGCAACAAGCAGGCACTCTTTGGACAGCAGGAGAAAAACCTAGCGCTCTGAACGCTGTTTGAAGTAGCAGTCGAGAGAGTTGAAAAGTCTGTGAAGCGCTCACTTCCGGGACAAGCCGCCTACTTCCTGTGACTCTACTATAAGGGACTAAATCTAGCCCCCTAGTGGAGATCAGTGACGAAGCCTTGTCTCGGACAGAGCGCCAATGATAAGATGGTCTTCGTTCCTTCAGAGAGCTCCTAGACAGGGGAGATATGAGCGGTAAAAACGGGCGGCGAACGGCAGTATGAGAGCTACCGGTGCTGGTGTCTGTGAGTCACTTCGGCGCGGCGCCGCGGCGCCGCGTCGCCCGTACCTGCCCAGGCAGCACCGAGTTCTGGGCCAAAACTTGGCTTGCGTCTGGCAGTTTAGGGCATTAAAAAGCCCGAAGAAGCCAAAGTAGTGCCAAACCTGACCTCCCTTGGCAACAGTCTGGGTATCTTGGCCCTAATTCGCCAAACAAGTGCCAAACTTAGGCTTCGCTGCCGGGTAGTTCGGTTATTATCTGGCATCTTCGGGCCTAAATCGCCTAACAAATGCCAGATTTAGGCTTACTGCCCGTTAGTTCGGCAGATCTTTGGCATTTTTGGGCCAAAATCGCCAAACTAATGCCAAAGTTAGGCTATCACCTAGCACATTCCGGCCAACATCGCCACAGATGTGCCAGAGTTAGGCTTACTACCTTGTAGTTCGGCAGAGCTTTGGCATTTTTGGGCCAAAATCGCCAAACTAATGCCAAAGTTAGGCTTCACTTTTTGACAGTTCGGCTGTCACCAGGCACATTCGGGCCAAAATCGCCACAGATGTGCCAGAGTTAGGCTTACTACCTTGTAGTTCGGCAGAGCTTTGGCATTTTCGGGCCAAAATCGCCAAACTAATGCCAAAGTTAGGCTTCACTTTTTGACAGTTCGGCTGTCACCTAGCACATTCGGGCCAAAATCGCCACAAATGTGCCAGAGTTAGGCTTACTACCTCGTAGTTCGGTTGAGATCTGGCATCCTTGGGCCCAAGTCGCCAAGCGAGTGCCCAAGTTAGGCTTCGCTTCCCGATAGTTTGGCTGTGATCTGGCAGCGACGGGCCAAAGTTGCCAAACAAGTGCCAGAACTAGGCTTACTGCCTTGGAGTTTGGCTGATGAGGTATTTGATGTACGCGGGTGGTCTTCATCGTAATTAAATAGAAATCAAGTTTTATTCGGCTGGCAACTTTATCTTATTTTGGTTGTCTCTTGATTTCTGCAGTCCAAAGGTTGGCTGAATGTTTTGACGCGGCTGGAGCAGGCTTTGCAAACGCAAATTGTGCCAGATGTTTTACTCGCGCGTAGGTACACAAGCCAATATCGGGACGCGCCGTGAGACTGGTTCGACATTATGGCGCGTTCACACCGGCGACGCGATCTAGTCGCGCCATAACTTTCATCGCAAAAGCGACCATCGCGGGCAAAAAGTGACGGGTTTTGAGCAGTCGCTTGCGATGCACTCTAGTCGCGGAGAGGCCGAGCCAACCAACGGCGTTCGGAGCGAGAGTTTTTGAGACGCGACTCGCCAACGAAGGCATTGGACTCGCTCATCGCGCACGCCAAATTGACCAACTAATTACTATTTTTTCTTTTTTTTTTGCGATGCGATTTAGTTGGATCGCGCGACTGCTATCCCCGGTGTGAATCCGCCTTTACAGAAAGTGCTGCCGTTGAGCTAACACTGCGCAAGACGGATGTGCGCACGTCTCAACAAGATATATCACTATTAAGGGGTGTCCAAACAGGACACTACAAAACGCACGACTCCTACAAATCGTGAAAATTGAAGCGGACGCGCCCGCTTCAAGCCCGCTTCAATTTTCACGATTTGTCGGAGTCGTGTCCTGTTTGGACACCCCTTTAGGCGGCGCATTGCAAAAGCGAGCGTGGCTCTGTGCGTGTCTTGCATCGTGATTGAGCACTGTCAAATCCTAGCGATAACAAAGTGCGGAAACGACCGTGGCTCTATGGCGCGGTTCCCGCATCACACTTGGGGGATGAAAATGAAATCCCGGAAATTGTACTATTTTAGCGTGTTGATACTTTTTAAACATTAAAAAGTGGAGACACAAAAGGGACGATAAAGACAGGACAATCTTTGAACTTTAATGGCCGCTGTACAAACGGGACGTTCTGCAGAGAAGAACCTTCTCTCCCGAAGCCGGGGGACGGGGAGGGAAAGGTCAAGCGTTGGATGAAAAGAGGTTTAGAGAATGGGATTAGCCTCGGGGCGAGCCATCCTCTCGAGAGGGAGTGGGGACGGAACAAAGCTGCCGTGGGATTCCGGCTAAAAGGTGGAGGAAAGTTAAGCTTGTCAAACGGCGACCTCGGATCCGAGGACGGGCACGCCAGAGAATTTGAAAATAGCTGCTTGATTAGCCGGACGACCCAGTGCGGTCTACTGGTTCAAGAAGGTGACTCGGAAGAAGAAAACTCGTTTTGGTCGAAAACTCTAAAAGCATTCTGGACGTGAACTCTTGCCACAAATAAAAATAACACATGCATGAAAAACTGCGAAGGCACCTAAGCTTTCGCCTATGATGTGGGAATGCATGAGCATTACAGGCAGAGTTATGTTGGCGCAACTTGCAATAAAGAAAGAAGAAAAAAGTTATGTTGGCGCAACGGATAGCGCGCTAGTTTCACGATCAAGAGGGCCTAGCTTCGAAACCGGGCAGGGGATGGTTTTTTTTCTCGTTATTTTTTTTTTTTCGTTTTTTTTTTTGTTTGGTCACGTGACAAGAAAATTCACATGAACAGAATTTTTTTTGGCTAAGTCACCAGAGATTTTTTTTCTAATTTCTCCTTTTCTTCAGTCTTTCTTTCTTTCTTTTTTTCCTTTTTTTCGGTTTACGCTTCCTATCGCAAAACTCTTTGCACCTATTTCGCGTTACATTGGCGTTAGCCAAATCGTTTTATTTATGGCAGGGAATTCTGCCGTACGTATCTTACGTTACTATTACCAACCCTGGATTTCGTCCGGCAACCAGTTTGGGAATGACGACGCCAAATTTGTGTTATAATTTCTTTGAGGTCTAAGGCCTCGTTATCCGTCGGTCTCTAAGATTGGCTCTTCAAGTATCTTTTGGGAAAGAGTTGACAACAGGCATTTTTAAGGAGCACGTGTGTCGACCAGAGTGAACATTGCTGAAGCGCCTCTAGTGTGATTTTGGTCGTAAATAACTGGAGGCCCCGGGCAAACCAACCCAATGGAGAAAAGTATCTACCTTTCTGGTTTCATAGAGAGCTATGAAAGTCAGAAGGGACGAATTCCTGCCGAGTCAAACTACCGGCTTGCAAACGCAATCGTGTTGATAATAGCGCAAAGGAGTTTGTATGACTCTCTCTGGCGGTGCGCAGAGGGTAAAAGCACGGAGGTAATATATGCTTTTGCCCATTCACCTCGCGAACGGTTGGGCATAGGCGGCAGAGATCCATTTCGCTTGGTTTTATTACCGGGATTATATCTTGATTTCTTTGTTCCTAGTTTCACAGACAGAACGAAATCGCTTTTCTCGTGTGGCGTCACGGTGGGGAGACAGAAATCAGTGTACCGAAATTCGACGCTTGTGCTCGTTCTATAGCGCTTCTAAAAACCGCGCGATCACGGCTGTGTATCGTCAACATTGCATAAACTGTCGTTACTTGTACTCGTATTGCATCGTGAGGGAACGACTATGACTGGGTAAACAGAAATAGGGAGAATGGGTGCGTGTGATTTGTTGAAGTTCGAATCAACAAATCGAGCTTCAACGAATGCGATAGTATTGCATTCACTCAACCACCTATATGAGTTTTCAGATCCTTCCAAGTATGCGATTCGTGTTCTGCCAGTGGTACCTTAGTTAGATTAAAAAGCAAAAGCCACGTTAAAAAAAAAAAAAAAAAAAAAAAAATTACGGTGACTCGAGTTGCTCCCGCGCCGAATCATGTTTAACGTAAGCGTAATTTTGGGTTCGATGCACGGCGAGGGGTCTTCAATTATAAAAAAATATTTTGATTACGATTATTTGCGGCGCTAAAAATTTGAAAGCCAAGCAGTGAAGACGATGGTGTTCTTATACACGAACTCAACTCTCCTACGTCACGCCGCGGTGGTGGCGCGCCGGACGCACTTCCGGTCGGGGCTGGTGGGCAGAAGTCGCCGTGCCAGACATGCATTCCTGTGTTTCTTTGGAAGAAACGAGACAAAAAACCTGCCTTCTCGTCAAAATGCTGCGACGGGGGTTGTACCAAGAGAGTCTGGAAAGGTTTGAAGATCAGTTTTCATGTGTTTTTGCCCCCGCCGTTCGTCCGAGAACGCGGATAGTAGCCGTGAAAAGGGCAAACCAGACGCTGTCGAACTACGATTGCGTGCGCGGGCAACACTTTGTGGTCGCCAGATGTATTTGCTTTGTTCCAACATAAACGAGAGAAAACCGCCAAGTTGTCCGAAGCATCCACGGGTTCAGTGCTTCTTCAAATTCACACGGCCGCCTGATCGTTCGAACTTTTGTCTGCTCTTTCAAACGTCTGCTTTTTTTCGTCTGCTCGATCAAACAAAAGCGGCCCATAGACCAAACTTTGACCCGGTGATTGCAATAAGAAGCAATTGCAGGCTTCAATAGACTTAAGTAGGCTCGGTGTAAACAGCAGATACAAGATGTTGATCATTGGTACCGGTGGCCATCACCGACTTGTTACGCTTGGTCTGTTCCCACTTCCGATTTTCAGTATAGACGTCGATCATCGCCGCAACCTTCTACACTTTTGCAAGACGAGCGACGTCACTACCGAAAATAGCTGGAAGAATCTCATCATGGTTTTGGCGTCCATTCTGCGGAGTTGATGCGAATGAATCGTCGCACGTCAAATTCTTTACGGAAAGTTTAGCCGCGTACGAGCCTTGATAATTTCGCTTAGGCGATTAAAGTGGTAAGACATTGCGACGAGGGCGTAGAATCGACAATTCCAGCTCGAAAAAGAGTATGCAGACTCACACAGACGCCGACAACGTGACATTCGAGTGGTTTGTTGACGCGGGACGCGGTGCTTCTTACCCGTACCCCATTACGCATCCGTTCGAACTGTCGTCTGCTCTTTCAAACTTGGCTGCTTTTTGTCGTCAGCTCGTTCAAACGACAGCGGCCCGTAAACCAAACGTTGATCCGGTAATTGCGATAAGAACTAAGTGCAGGCCTCAAAACACTTTTGAAGGTTGGTTGGGGTAAGTAGGCTGAGTGTAAACAGATACAAGATGTTTATCGTTATTGTTACCGGTGGCCATCACCGACTTGTAATGCCCGATTCTACTTGCGGTTTTCTGTATTGACGTCCACCGTCTCAGCTACGGCCCACGCTTTTGCAGTCCGAGCAACGTCGCGTCGGAAAACAGCGAGCAGAATCTCATTGTGGGAGTCAGGCTTTAGCGCCCATTCTTCGGCGTCCACGTGAAATAATCGTCGCACGTCACATTATTCACGCAAAGTTTGGCCTCGTTAGTTTTGCTGAAGCCGCTCGAGTAGTCAGACATTGTTAGTAGGACGTAGCATCAACAATTCCAACGCGAAAAAGAGCACGGGGACTTCCACCGACGCCGACAACAACGCAATTTAATGGTTTGTTTATGGGCGACGGCGGGCTTCTTGCCCACCATCCACCGCGCATGCGCGGCGCCGGTGGCGTCCGCTAGGGGCGCTCCGGTTTGTTTGTAAACATGAGTTGGTGTATAAATATTATATACATTTTATTTTACACTGTTTGAATACGCTGCCGTCGTTATGTCCTTGAATTATTGGCTAGCTTGTGGCGGACAGGGAAGTCTTGCAGGACCATTATGATAGGACCTACACTAAACCTGCCGCGCTTCGAAAAATGTTAGTCCAATGCATCCCAGCTTGTCCAAGGCGGGCGAAGCGTTACGCATCCGGCAAAGCGCATTAAATCGCTGCCCGCGACGTTTTTTATTTTTTTATTTTTTTATTTTTTTGTGCAGCGAGATAATTTTTAGTCAAGCAGCACGCCCCCTCTACGGCGGGTTATGCCGGATTAACGGAGGCGTCTCCTAATCCATTCTCCGCGTTGGCCCCTCGGGGGAGGGCGGTGAAGGGAGGAAAGGAGGGCAGGAGAGGAGGAAACGCAAAAACAAGTGGAAAGAGCGAACTTTATTTTCGGCTTCAACCTCGAAACCCGCCCGCTCCGTGGGAGTACCGGAAAGAGAAATCTTGGCGGAAGGAGAGGAAGCGAAGGAAGTGTACGCGATCCCCCTGTCCTGCGGGACCAGGTACATCGGGCAAACGGGGCGATGCCTCAGCGACCGACTCCGAGAACATCAAATGGACGCCGAAAGAGCTGCTTCGGAGTCCAAGCACCCGATCGTCATTCACGGGAGAAAATGTCCCGGTTGCGCTCCTAATTTATGTAATAACAAAAACGGCTTGACATAACAAAAATAACAATTTAATTAAACGTTGCGCCTCCAATGCGGGAGGCATCTTCAGTAGAGCACAGAGCGAGTGAGAGTCGCACAAAAAAGTTCGGCTATTTAGGCATAAAGTTTGTGTACACGTCCGGCAGGGGGCCACGGTTCTTGTTTACCAGCGATGAATCACTTCCGCGTTTCTCGTTCTGGATGAACCAAGATTCCAGCAGCTTCCTCGGTGCCCACCTTTTATCCCCCTCCAAGGTCGATGCCTTGTCAATGTCAAATTGGTGTCCTGACGTCCATGCGGGTCGACGAGTTCGGACTTGAAGCCGAACGCTGACAGGCTAGGCAAGGCGACAAGGTCACCGGCAGAAGCGGCCTTTCCTTTTATGCGTTGTTGATGCCCCTTCGACCTCGCCTTTTGCAAATCCTCCCCACCTGGTTTTGCGTCTTCGTGTGGCTGTCAGCGTGCTCGACAGCCGCTTTAAGCAAATCAAAAGGATGAAGCGAAACGCGTGACTCAGCGTGATCTCTCTACATAAGACGCGTAGGACAAAAACGTTTGGACGAAAATTTGTCACGTGACTTTCTCTGTCACGCTGATGGGATCTCTGGGGCTGTTGTTTTCGCCGCTTGCCTTGTTATAGAAATAAGCAGGCCACGTAGGTCCGGTTTTCGAACTGGGCTCTTCAGTGTTCTGTTGCTTTCGTGCGTTGCAGACGCGGCCGTGTTTTTTCGTCGTAAACGGTCGGAATACGTCCATGCCAATTTTTCGGTAACAGTCATTTTTTGCACCGGAGTTCGTGGAATACTGGTGATGTGTTTGCTGGACACGCTTCGACAAAAACTGCTCTTCGCCGACGACGAGACGTCAGTTGAATGTGCGCAACCTTCTTCCTCGAATGTGTTTGTGGGGTGCCTGAGTTGGATTATGCATCTCAAGGATTACATGATATCGCTCTTTTATTAGTAAGTGCACTGCAAGCATGATTCTGATAGTCGTCCTGCTTTCCTTTCATTCTCCGCGTTTTACGTGTGATGAGTTTTGCTTGGCATGAGGACAGTGTTAATTGTATTTTATAATTTGCTTTTCGTTTTACAGAGAAGTGTGACCTTGTAAATATGTTGAGAATACACTGTGTGTAATGATAGTTGTTTAATAAACTTCTGGGAGCGATCGAAAAAATTTGTTTGTCCGTATAAGTGATTGGATATGCAACAAATGACATGCAACGTACACATACTTGCACGACGTTCGGCCAATACGAAGCAGACGCATCGTAGAGTTTTCGCACAATATTACGTGAACGCTAGGCCGGGGCGAAACAGCTGTACGGCAATACCTGCCGGGTATCAAACAGTGGTGCAAAACTGGACAGTTGAGCGATATTGGAACCGACTTTCGGCCGGCACTGGCACGATACTGCAAAGTATTGCCGTGCTGCTTGGGAACGGAGGTGATGACATCTTACTATCGTGCTTCCAACGCTTATTTATTTTATTTCTCTTCTGGGACGCGTAAAAGAGCACTTCTGTGACACACCAGAGATATTCGAAACTTGGGCTGGCCTCTTGGCTTTCTTTGCCACTTTTGGCACTTACTTGGCACTTCAGTGGGTAGCCAGGAAAGAGCCAAACTTCGGCATGCCCCGAATCGACAAATTAAGATTTACTGCGGCAGTTATGGCTCAAGTCTGGCACTTACTTTGGCACAACTGTGGCGGACCAGAGAAAAGCCAAACTCGGCGAGGCTGAAATACCGAAATTAGGCGTTGCTTTGGTAGTTATGGCTCAAGTATGGCACACTTCGGCACTCCTGTGGCGTATCAGAAAAAAACAAATTTTGGCGTGTCCGAAATACCCAAATTAGGCGTTGCTCTGGCAGTTATGGCTGAATTATTGCATCAACTTTGGCGCTCCTCTGGCGGACCAGAGAAACGCCAAACCTTAGCACGTCCCAAATACCGAAATGAGGCGTTGCTCTGGCAGCTATGGCTGAAGTATGGCACCAACTTTGGCGCTCCTCTGGCGGACCAGAGAAACGCCAAACCTTGGCACGTCCCAAATACCGAAATTAGGCGTTGCTCTGGCAGTTATGGCTGAAGTATGGCACCAACTTTGGTGCTCCTCTGGCGGACCAGAGAAACGCCAAACCTTGGCATGCCCCGAATTCCCAGTTTAGGTTTTACTATGGCAGTTATGGCTCAAATCTGGCACCAACTTTAGCGCTCCTCTGGCGGACCAGAGCAACGCCACACTTTGGCATGTCCAAAATACCCAAATTGGGCATCGCTCTGGCAGTTATAGCTCTAGTATTGCACTACTTTGGCAATCCTGTGGCGGACCCGAGAAAAGCCAAACTTTGGCACGTCCCAAATACCGAAATTAGGCGTTGCTCTGGCAGTTATGGCTGAAGTATGGCACCAACTTTGGCGCTCCTCTGGCGGACCAGAGAAACGCCAAACCTTGGCACGTCCCAAATACCGAAATTAGGCGTTGCTCTGGCAGTTATGGCTGAAGTATGGCACCAACTTTGGCGCTCCTCTGGCAGACCAGAGAAATGCCAAACCTTGGCACGCCCCGAATTCCCAGATTAGGACTTACTATGGCAGTTATGGCTCAAGTATGGCTCCAACTTTGGCACTCCTCTGGCGTACCGGAGAAGAGCCAAACTTTGGCATGCCATAGGATCGCCCAACTAAGGCTATAGTTAGGCACCGTACTTTGGCACTGATGAATGCCATGGTGCAAAAACCTAACTGCGCCAAAGTTGGGCCCTTATGTTTGCCAGACCTTTGCCCAAGTTGGGCATTCCTCTGGCGTGCTACCTGGGGAATATACCATGTACCGGACATTTTCAACAGTCTCCCTGAAAGAGTGTGGGACCTGGATTCGAAAAAAAAAGTTGAAACAAGCCCTACGAGACCTAATTTAAATCAAGTGTGCCTGCACGAACCAGATTCATCTTCTGGACGTCTTAAACTGTGCTCTAAATATTTTTTTTCTTAGGCCAGTGATGGGAGTTTTATTACAACTCAAGTACCGTGGCAGCTTGACATGGACCTGTGCTTCATTTTTTTAATATTTCGATGTATGTGTGCGTGTTCTTCATGTAATGCGACTATCCACATACCATCAACTCTGGACTCTAACTTTACCAATGCTTCAATGTTATTTTTTCTTAAAACTTGTGTGCGTGTGTTTGTGTGTCTTATGTGCTGATGCACTCTTCACAATGTTGAAATTAATTGATTTATAACTTTACTACTGGTGGTTTAGCCACACAAGCCAATTCTGGCTTCGGCAGACCCAAATCCTACTTCGTCGCATCCGAAAATAAACCATATACCGTTATTATTATTGTTACAACTAGGTGACTGGTGCGCGACCAGAAAAAATCCTCCTGGTCCGGATATCGGTTCCGGGTTCCATACCCGTACCAGGCGGATTTTTTCGGTCGCTCAACAGTCACCTAGCTGTGTTTGGAGATTTGTTTTTGTCCTCTGTCCCTCTTGTTCCCCTTCTCCAGGGATTATTTTCGTCAAAATTATTGTTGTCACGATAATGTCGGACCTCCAGGAAAGTGTGCAAACTGATTTGAGTAGTACGTAAGCGGCGGAAATTCAACGGATAAAACGTCAAATGATTTCGTCCCCTACGAAACTGTGATATTTCTGGCAAGGGTACGTTGAATCTCTTAAGTCATAAGAAAAAACTCCCGATTCTGTAATATTTTTGTTTATTTAAACACAAAGACGCAGGCTGAGAGTTGCAGAAAACTAGATGAAATTCAGCGAGGCGGCTTGAGGATCGCCGAGGCGTGTTAACGGCCACAAATGTCCCTCCAAAGGATTCACATCGGGAAAGCGCAGACCGAGAAAGGCGAGGGAACACACCTGTAAAGCCGGCAAAAAAACTGCGTCACCTGCAACATGAAGAAAAGGTTCCAGGACAGGGAATTGTACGTAACGAGTGACTTGTACCTTTGTACTTTTTTCAGAAACGAAGTAACGACTTAGTTATTTCTGAGGAGAAAGCCCGAGTAGCATAATTTTGTTACTGTTTAATGAAGTAACGAGTGACGGTGTTCAGTTGGCGAGGGGGACGTCTACAACACAGTGTCCAACCTAGTTCTCACCCCGGCTGGGGCCTGTAATTTGCACAACGAGAAAACGCTTGATAGGTTATTCAAAGATGTGCACCATGATATGTCGGTGTAGCAACGGTTATCTCCGCATGAGCGCGTTCACACGCCAGAAATCATAATGACAGGAAGCTGATGCTGTTTCATAAACACAACGGATTCAGAGTAACCAGAAAATAGCGCGTTACCTTCGAGCTGAGACAAGGCGTTTCTTTTGAATCGTAGTAATGAGTAGTGTACTTAGTTCCTTTTCGAGGAAGTACTGAGTATGAGAATTTAGTTGCTATATTTCAGCCACGTGTCTGGCAGAGACATTAAATTTCCCGGTTCCTTGCCGTGCGTCGCACATGAACTGCCGCGACACAACTGAGGTGCTGCACAGCTTGCTGAACAAACTCTGCTGCACACAGCCGCCAAATTTAGAGGACAACTTTTCCGCTAAATTTATGGAAAGGTTTCTACGTTTCAGCCAGGAAATGCTGCGTACGCTTCCACGATAAAAATTCTGGAAAATCTTCACTATATTTTGGTTGAAAACAAATTTTCCGAGAAACGACTCGGATCCACGTGACGTCATGTGACACGATGCAGTCGTGCAACTTTGTGACGGTACGTGCCACGACGACTCTACATGGTTCACATCCAGGGAATCTGCTGCGAAACAACGCCGATAACGGCTTCAGGTGATTTATTTGTGTTAGAAGACTACGGAATCAATAATTTCCTACAGCGCCACATATATTTTTAACAAAATAAAAAAAAAAACTACACTGCTCGAAACCAAAACCTAGACTGTACTGAGGAGCAAGAAAAAATATCGAGGACAGAATTGGCGGAAATCACGTGGCTGTGCAACTTCTTTTTGTTTTTTTTAATCAACTTATTTAGAGCTTCTTAGAAGCCACAAAAATGTGTATCATATTTCTCTTCTATTGTTAATATTATGTGTGTGCCTTCGATGACCTAAGACTTTGATTATATTTGGTGGTTGTGTCGAAACCATAGAAAACGGCTCGTAACCGCGGAGAAGAGAGTGAGCGCGACTCAAACCGGCCAGTTCTCGATCGGCGGTTTTCGGGCGGAAAGAAAACGAATTTCGAGCCGCAAACTGTTTTTTTTTTCTCGGTACTTGGGATCTCATATGTCATGTACAAATAAAACCTTGGCGAGCAAAAATACCCTGCCAGTGCCCCTTAAAAAGGGAGCTGAAAAGGTTTTTGAATTAAAACAAACAGTAAATGTTGAGGTTTAGGCATCTATGGCTTAAATTTTATTTCGAACTTATAAATAGCAGGGTCGTAATAGCAAATTGAAAATTCGACGTCAACTTGCCTATTGCGGCGCGTCAACAGTAGGAAAGCGCTAAACTGGAGAGAAAACCATGCCAAAGTTACGTCATTAGCAAGGTCAGTTAAACCTTGCTCACCATTAACCTGACTCTGGGATGCCTTCAATGACGTCCCGACGCTCTGGACAGATAACAGGCGGAAGAGAGGGAACCCGTATTTAATTCGTTTTTTTATTTATTTGCACACCTACATCGCCTGAAGAGGCATTATAGTGGGGAAGGGCACATACATAAAATGTGTACACTACAAACACAAGATGAAACACAATTATTCAAGACGTAATGAACTGCGGTATTTAGAGGTAACATTGAATATTTTTAAAAACAGCTCTGATAATGCCGTTTCAACAATGTTCCTTGGCAGGTTATTCCAATCTTCAATGGACAGCGGGAAAAAAGAACATTCGGGAACACCAGTTCTGCTGCGAAATGGAAATTTTTTTTTTAATTATTTCTTCTCTCTGATACATAGGACGGCTCAAAAACATACTTGGACCTACTAATTGCGCTATGGATGTAACCAAACCAACAACGCGCGCGAGTTAAGGCAAGAATTCCCCATGGCTTCATTAAACTGTCGTTTTGGGTAGTGAAGAAGAACCTGTCTTTTAATTAATTTTTCCTCTAAATCTAACAGGCAAACTAACTTTAGCACAGAAGTCACGTGAAGTCAATATCCCTTAAAAAGTTAGCAGGAAACTAAATTGGTTTATAGGTCACGTGACATAAATTCTCTCGCTAAACTTAGCGGAGTAAATTAATTTCTGTGTCGGTTTCGTGACGTCGGGTCACGTGACAACAAATTTTTTTTTTTCAAATTATAATAGGAACAATAAATTGATTTCTGGGCGACGCGACATAAATTTCCTGTTAAATTCAATGGGAAAGGTACGGACGGACGGAAAAAACGTTTGGATTGAGGATTTCGTCAAAATACATTTCATGCAGGGTGGAAATATTTAGGTAATTCAGATTTACTTGATTTACATCAGATAATTTGGACAGGGTGTTAATACCTGCCGAGGTTTTTATTTGAACATGGCCTGAGAGCCCACCTACCCAGAACACGATTTGTGGTTCAAAATTGTTTTTCTTTCCGCCCGGAAGCAGTCGCTCGAGAATTGGCAGGTTTCAGTCGCGCTCACTCTCTTTTCTATGGTCACGTGGCGGTAAAACTATGTGCACCAAATATGTTCAAAGTCGAGGGTCATCTAAGGGAGACATTCAATATTAAGAATGAAAAATTACGTGAAATCCTTTTTCTTGGCCTCCAAAAAACTGGAAATGCGTTGATAACAAAAAAAAAATATGAGCAGATAACAGGAAGTGGTTGGAGTTCCTGAGGAACGAGAACTGTGTTTTTCAGCTCCGGTAAATAAACAAAGCATCGCAGAAAGCTCTAACTTCGTGAGAATGTGACGCTAGCGGTTCGAATAGAACTCGAAAGTTCGAGAACATGACGTCACGTAGTTCAAAAGATAATTAAGAAAGATGAATCTTCTCTATGAGCCGACGTCCAGTTAAGCCTAATATCGTCAAAACAAGAAACCACACTGTAGGCGCTTGTAGTATCTAATTCAATGGAAACACAAATTGTCAGCAGCGAAGAAAACAACATCCTCTTTCTGGCTGAAAACATTTCTTCCGTTTACCTTTCACTGAAATAAATGCGATATGCTCTCACCGTGTCATTTCTTGTTTTAACGATATTAGGCATAGGTAGACGTCGGCTCATATCGAACATTTGCTTTTTTTTATTATCTTCTGATCGAGATAATGCCTTGTTATAAAACTTTTCCTTTCTATCTCAACTGCCAGCGTCACATTTCCACAGAATGTTAGACTTCCTGGGATGCATACTTTGGCTGCCCTGGCCGAAAAAACATGGCTCGCGTTCCTCGGAAACTCTCTGTACTACATGTACACCTCATTCTTCCCCACCCCTGCTCTTCTCAATCTGTATGAGCATCGTACCGGCGTGAGGTCGTGCATTACTACTGCCTGGTGTACGTTAAAGACACCAGGCTATAGGGGTAGTACTGAACTTAGTTAAATTGCTCATCTAGAGCTGAGAGACAAGTCGCCCGTTGACGCAGACTAAGTTCAGGCCGTATAAACATACTAAGAATACTTGCTGTATCGCGTTTGCACAGATACGCCTATGCGCAGAAATGTGGCCACGGTCGGCCATCTCTAGCCATGATAATAATATGGCAGACAACGCTGTGGCGGCAGGCAGGCTGCCATAAAGATAGCCGTGGGTCTAGCAGATTGTACCATGGGTGATATTTCGTGCTTAATGTAAATCGCTCGACGAACCAAGCAGATTCTTGAAACTCAGTGGATGCGACAGAGGAAGGTCGATTATGCCGTCATGTTGTGCGGCGCGCTGTTTAAATCGCCCAGATCGCGAAAAGACAAGAACTTACCATCGGCAAGCATTCAGTGTTTTTGTGACTATCCTGGCGCGTAGTGATACGCTGGGGTAAAAATTATTTATTTGTTCCCAAGGTTTCCACGAAGTCGCCCTGCCACCCTTCAGCCAGCTGCGGGTGGAAAATGTGTACCCTATCTAACGGGCGGTAGATTGCGCCACCCTACTATTATGGTGTGGCTAGAGATAATATAACACTACCAAAAATATGGGCGATCGTGGTGGCATTGGCCGCACTCGCGGAGCGGGCGAACGCGAGTGAATCCAGCAAAGAGTCATAGTGATCAGTGGTTATTCTCAATATAGCGTCGTAGCTGGACGACGCTATACGACGCTGCACGACGAACCAACACTGCAATGGACGTGGGGCCGCTACTTGGGAAATGTTCGTCTTCCCTCGTCCCGAGTTTGTTTTATTCGTTCTTTTGCCAGTCAATGTTGCCAAAACGCTCTTCAGTTCATGTTGTTCGTAGTTCCGGCGAATCGATCTTCAAGCGCAGAACGTCGAGCCGAAGGGACATGAGTGCGAAACAATCGCACGATAATGGGTGCACGCAAGTTCGTCGTCGTTGTTGTCTGCTGCACTCGCCCAAGAAGCAGAGAAAAAAAAACGCGGTCGGCGGGAGCCACGTGACTTCTGGCATTTCCTCGTCTACATTTCTCCCTCCTCCTTAATACACATCGTCCACGGGTCTCGGCCATGAGCTTCAGTGCTCATGTTTCGGTTTCATTTTCGAGCACTTCAGTTTTTATCTTTATTAAAAGTATACCTGACTCTATAGCAAAATATAGATTGGGTAGTCTCTTGACACCATATTCAATAGCCCGGTGAAGAATAAAAAAATAAATTTTGATTGCTACGCGTTTCTTTCTCTTCGAATCACTGTAACTAGACATGGTGATTTCCTATGACTACCTGTATTTTTCAACTTGGCAGATTGACTGGTACATTCGTCTGATAACTAAAAACTATGCGGACGAAAGCGTTACTGGAAATCTAAAGTTCAATTTATTAGACCGACCTCGAGAGTCAAGTTCGTTACTCCACAACTGCAGGCAGAGATTGGGAAAACTATAACCCCGCTGGAGCTCTCAGAGAGCCCAGCACGAGACGGCCGGAGCCATCTTGTGCCATGACGCCTGTCTCCTGTGAACTACAGTTATGGAGGCGTCACGCATGCATGAAACGCTTAGTTAGATCGATCTATTAACAACATTTATTTCTGTAATCCCCGCCATATTTGACCGAAAAGAGCTTGATCTTAACTGTTCTGAATTAACCTGACACTGGAGTATAGAAGAAACATCAAAAAGTAGAAGAGATCGAAAATAGACATGGTGACGTCTAAAGAAACTTGATCTTCTTTTAGAGGGTCAGAAAAGCTTCGCTTGACGTGTCGTTCTTGTCGAAGGACATCCTTTTCTAGTTTCAACTTTTTGTTTTCGCGTTTGGATCTTGTTGGTCTAGGCCGTCATGCAGCCGATGAACTTATGGTAAGGTAGAACGAAAGCCCTATACAGCTCTTCCTTGCTTAATGATTTTTTTTCGAATGAAATAAAAAATGTGGCTGCATATAATAAATCAAATATTAAACAAACAATGCATTGTTTTAATTATTTTTTGCTGGAAAGGTTTGATTTAAACCATTATTGTAAAACTAAGCTGATTTAAATCACAATTTAAATTATATTGATTTATATTCTTCACCCTGATTTCATGCTTTAAAGAGAAGCTGAAAAGGTTCTTGAATTTGAAGAAATAGTATAGCGGAGTGAAAGCTAGGAAAAGTGGCGTCGCCAATGGGGTCAGATGATCCTTTCTCGTCACTAAGCTGACCCTCGGATGACGTCAATGACGTCACAACACTCTGGATAGGTAGCAGGTGACAGAGGGGATTGTCGTATGCCCGGAGGCGATTGCTGCACGCATATTTCAAAATAAATACCGTTTGCGTTTTCTTCTCCCGAAGATAAGTGCGATGACCAGATTACTTAGAGTGCTTGAGCTTCCCTTTGAAATAAAACGCGATGGAACGCAAAGCTGCCATCCAGAAGTCGGTCAGGTGTACTTTGCCTAAAGCCACAAAATAATACCTATGCCAAGAGTAGCGAGATTACGGTCAGTCCGCAGGTGAGCTGGTGGAAGTTTGCCAGGATGATTTTAACCCAAAACTGGAACCGAAGGAGAAGTTCCTTTTTTGACAGTGGAAAAGAAAGTAACAGGGGACAGATAGCGTCTCAAACTCCGCAAATAATTTTAATCAATCAACCTCCTTATACACAAAACTACAACCGCAACCAAACCACCGAAAATCCTGTTTTTCAAGGTCGCGCGCAGAACACTCACCCACGTTATAAAACGAACTAAGTGATGGCTGGTACAAAACACAACCACCTTTCGGTTTAGACAAAAAACCTAAACAGCTAGAGGTCACAAAAAAGTACAATGCTTTTGAACTGCGACATCAACACAGTGATACGTTTGGTTGGTTTGGGGGAATCACAGTGTGTGTGTGGTGCAGGAGCCCCGGGTAAGTCGAAGGAAGCACGCATGTCTCGTTAATATGGGCCCCGTTAATATTGATGCCCCCCTATGAGGACGCCACTTTCGTGGACAGACTGGGAAAATACATGCATTTTTGTTTCGTTATTATGGACAACTTACATTATGGACCATTTTTGTTTTACGGGAACGGAGGTGTCCATAATAACGAGACATCACTGTATCGTCCCTTTGGTCCCTGATTTTCTTGTGGGCGCAGCCATTTTTTTTTCCTAGAAAGACTGCGTTATTGGCGATAGCTAGCCTTCGAAACTCCGGATCCCTCGGCTTTGAACATGGTGTCAGGAAGTTTAAGTAATGCCGTTTCGCTTGGCGCGTCAGACTGGTTTAACACTTCCGGGCGACCGGACAGCGTTTTCCGCGATTTCGCCTAAAAGATTTTTTTTTCTTTTTTAACTGGCAACAATGATTCGTAGTACCGAGAGGGTAGAAGTGCCGTTACGCTGACCCGTATAGCTTCGCTCGTGACTCCAGGCCCAGTATATACACCAACGCGCTGCTTCCAAACAAGTCCGCTTCGGGTGCGCAGAAACCAGAATCCAGTGAAGTGAACCGTCGCGTGCGCTGTTCCGACACAGCGCCACACCAGGGGTGAGCCGTCAGAGACGCGTGTTGGTGGCATGCGGACCTCAGATCTTTTTGCTACACTGTTAGCAAGTGCCGTGTATTTGGTGAATATTTGGGGTGAAAAACACGCTATTTACACAAATTACCATAAATTTACACGATGAGTAACGGATAATACGTTCAGATATCATGCGAGGTTGTAAAAAACGTGTTTTGGTTCGGTCATACACGCATAACCGTGTAGCCGACCTCGATAACACGCATCGCCTCCGGCGACGACCGCGGCATTGCAGGCTATCGAAGCACCGGAATGCTTGGGGACACACTTAGAAAGGACCGTCGAGACAAATGCCGCCGAAAGAAACATGTCTCGGAAACAGATATGCACCAAAAGCAATTACGCCATGTCGCGGGACGTTGGCGAAACCCGCGCTTACCGTGGCTCGCCGCCATTTTCTGGTCGATGGCAATGCGGCTTCCCTCATGTCGCCCATGTTTGCATTTAGTTTAGGGCTCTTGATAATAGTTTCTTACACACCACAAATAAAGTCATGGGTCCAATTATTCGTTCCAAACAGTTAAAATGGATATAAAAAGCGTGTCCTCGATGTGAACACGTGACATTGCAGTTGGTTTCGTTTTTGCTTCAACCTTCAACTGCAAGCGATCTGGCCACGGCGCAAGTGCAACGCCGATGTACGCTGGAAGCAAGCGCCGGTTGGCTTTCGTTCTTTTTGTTTGACTGGAGAAATTTCTGGCAGTCGCTATTGTTTTGGTTTGACGGGACGCGAGAAGCTTCGCATAGAGCTTCGCAGTTTGCGAGCACATAGTGAAGACGTGACCGGAGAAGTGCCCCTGTGACGTTCCCGGAAGACGGAAAGTACCATTCGTCGTGTGTGCTTTGAAAGCGAGGGGAGTCACGGGTCCACGAGTGCGCAACCACAAGCCAAGGTTCACGACAGCGCTGCGTTCTTCGGCGATCTCGTTCTCTTTGGGGCAACACGGCGATGCGAGAAAGGGCCGAAACGTTCGTGGTGTGTGGTGCGGTGCTTGTAGGTAGAAACCCGCACTAACGCGGAGCTCATATTGGTTGTTGTGGGGTTGCGTTTGGCGGGTTTAGCCCCGTCGTCGTCAGCTGATCCGGTCCAGCTGGTCGGCGAGGACGCAGCGAGCGTTCTTAAAAGTAAATCTTCCTTCGTTCCGTTTCAAAATGTGGAAGATTCCCGACGCATACCGTGAGTAAAATGCTGCGGCCGTTTTCAACAAAATTACGTCGTTTTAATTGAACAAGGGACTTCGGATAGTTTCCCTAAATCTGCCGTTTCTATGCTTCGTGTCGTTAGACTGCATTTGCACAGCGACGTGTTCGCACAGCGACGCACACCGCTCGAGTAGATGATTCGGTCCCGCAAACGACCGGTTATACAGAATTTCAGGGAAACTTAAGACACCACCGATGTTTTTCTGTAAATCTCGTGTGACTCGTGTGAGTTTGTTGCGCTCATCATGCGGTGTGAATAAACTATAGGGCAAGATTTTCTACCTGCCCACAGATCCATGAACTGAGACCAATTTTTTACGTAGAGAACATAGTGGTTTTCCTTTACATTGGGAAAAGGCCCGAATATGTCTCTTTTCCCTCTGGCACTGCCCCAAGTTTCAAGTTGCAGTTTCAGTAGACATACCTACTAACAGGTACAAACTGCTCTAAAGCAGGTAAAAGACTGGAAAGTCAGGACGGTGCGGACACCATGTTTTGCGCTTCTCGCAAGGTGACTGACGCTTTTGCGAGGTATGCGGAATATGCAAACGATTTTGTTATGCCCTTTGTTTGCGTCTCCAGAAAAAAGAATAAGATTATTTACAAATTTAGGCGCAATCACAAGCCAAGATTTACGATAACAGTGCGTTCGCTTCGGTGGTCCGTGTAGTGGTATTATACGCTGCTTTCTGCAACACCGCGTCATGACGAAGAGCTGGAACGGTCACGGTCTGTGCTGGGCTAGCGGTTGACAGAAACCCGCATCGCCCGCATCGGCACCGAGTGCACTTGGGCTGTTGATGCTCGAGCCTTTCATACGCGGCTTGTCGCCAGCTGATCCTGCTGCTCGACGGTGAGGAAGCGGCGAGTGTGACCTCTGAAGTAAATGTAAATCCTCGTTCATCCAGTTATCCAGTGTCAAAGTGTGGAAGATGTCCAACGTGTACTGAGGGCGGGAACTACGAGCGTTTTGCCTTGCTTTTATAACCGAAACCAGAGCAGCGAGATAATTACCTTGCGTACTCCAAAATGACGCAAGCAATATGTTTCAACAGGTCGAGTACGTCACCGCGGATGTAGGCGAGACTGTGCACTGTTTAAACGCTTGCAGTATCCACGAGTGCTACCAGAAAAACGACGTCAACAGAGAAGGAGCTCGCGATTTTAGCATAATGCAGTGCCACGGGCTCGTGAATTTTCAATGTGGCTACATAAAAATATTAAAAAAAAAAAAAAAAAAAACGCATCAGCGCCACATTAATGATCACGAATAACACCGGTCACAAACTCCCAAGCCTCACCGCTTCGCTCGACACCAACACGACAGACGACAACAATCTGCATCAAAACGCCCCAAAAGTGAAGGCGTCTGCTCCCGTACGCGTACTACAACTAGCGGAAGTGAAGTGTTGGGCGGATGTCCTTCACAATAATATATATAAAAAATGCCTTGCGCAAGTATAATTTCCATTGATTATTGAATACGTACTGATAAAATCCCAATCATTTGTTTTTCTATCTGATTCAAGCGAGTCGGACTGCTCATAACACTGGTCGACCATGAAAATAACAAAAATTTGAACTTTTTCATGGCCGGTTTAAGATTTATTGTTAGTACAGCGTTGTTTTTCGCAAAGGACTAATTTTACAGATTTTGCCTCCATACTTTTTAAATGCAAACAGTTCTTACATACTGCTGTCCATTGTGCCGTGTTCTGTGTCTTCTTCTATAAATCGGTAACGGTCAGCGACCAAAGAGCTCACCCGTACATGTCAAGCATATATACGCCGCGGGGAGAGTCCGTTGTTAGTGTTGTTAGTGTTAGGAAGTGTCGGGCGTAGTGTCGGTGTTGTGTTTGTGTATGTGTCGCTGCTGTGTCCTACGTGGTGCTCGTCTTGTCTGTGAGGTATGTAGAGTAGCAGTCTACTCGTGATAGTTCCCAGCGTATTAACCCACTCCTGCTTTTTTTTTCATTGGTTGCTAGAAATCGCACTAGGTGGCGCAAGTTACCGCCCGATTACAAGAGTTTGCTTGAGCTATTTATCCATGTAAATTCAATATTCGTTTTTTTTTTTTTTTTTTTTTTTTGTCTAGCGGTTTTGTCGTAGCTGCCGACACCACCGACCGCCGACGATGCACGTACGTACCTTTGCACGTAGCTACGTCCGCCGCTCGGAGACTGTTTACTGTGCATAAAAGACATCGAACAAGAACGAACGCGTCCTGTATGCTTTCAGTTCGGCTGAAAGGCGCGGCTGGCTGGGCTCGTCCCTCGCCTGTTCTCGGCTGCTGGCCGCCATGTTTCACAAGGAACACGTTGAACCGTGCTTCTCGGAAGGCAAACACGGTGTAGCGTGTTAACTTTACACAGCACCTCATGTGTAGACGAAAAACACAGATGGCTCCGTGTAAAACGAACACGTTTCGACGTGTCCGCTATGGTTCAACGGTTTACACGTCTGGGCGTGTTATTTTTGCTAACAGGGTAGAACATTGCCATGGCACAGGTCACCCAAAAGGAAGGGGGGTTGTTGTGAACTTACGTCGAATATGAGCTTATTCAATGTCTTCCGCCGGAACGGGTGAGCTGCCGGCTTCGCCGATACAGTAAGGGGGGTCACATACGTAGCCAGTGAGGCAGCAGTGCTGATTGTCCGAGCAACAGACTGCATTCTTCAGGGGACAGCAGCCGGCATTGCACTGCGTTTCGGTGCCAGGGCATGCTCCGCCACCGGGGCGAAGTTGGCTCAGGGCTGTCGGGACAAGTTTTATTTCAGTATCAGCCACGTATCTTGGCTGCTGATACTAGACGCTGTTTGCTATATTGAACAAATTAAAAAATATCGCCTAAAACAGATATTAATGCCATGAACACTTGGGCATCGCAGTTCTTTGGGACAAAAATGTGCTTTTTGCCTGCGCATTTAGTGCCTTAAAATGCCCGAAGAAGCCAAGGTAGAACCAAAAGTGACCTTTTCGGCCCAGTCTGGGTTTTGCTCAGAATCGCCTATCAGGAGCCAGAGTTAGTTCTGGTTGTTGCAAAACGTGGGTCAAGTGAGGCGTTTGTTTCTCTAGCTTACTGCTTATGTATGCGAAAGCACATGGTGGGGTTTCCAATGAGCAGCGTTTTTATATAAGAATGCTATGCAATGTGACATGCGGCGAAGAGATTTGGAATGTATGGGGTGTTTGTGAGAGATCCGAACCCGGCTTTTCGCACCGCAAAAGAAACTGGACACCGCGGAGAGCTCGAACTCCGTCAGAACGTAGCCCCAACCTTTCGAGCAAGATGCCAAGGTTTCAGCACCAACCGTGATCTTACTCAGAAGTTATAAGTGATTTTTCTTTTAATTTTAATGGTAAAATGGGGCCCACTTTTGCCCGTTTTCGGTTACGGGGGCCATAGAGCTCCATGTATACGAGAGCTCCGTGGCGCTCGGTGGGAAACGCTGCGAGTCACGCTGGGGGCGAGGCTGGCGAAGGTTAGGTGGCGCTGCGTGTATCAACTAGTGATGACGTTTGGGGTGGAAAAGGTCTTGTCTTCTAGGTTGTATTGGTTAACACCCTCCCTCCCGATCATGGCGCTACACCATTATACACCGTTTCACGATAACTTGGCGAACTGTGGAAGCTGCGGCTTCCGCGGTCCAATAAGAGCGCCGGAGCAAGGCACGTCATAACACTCCATGGTCGAGGCCACGGGGGCCTCGTTACCGCCACGGCCATAGCGCCGTCCGCGACGAAAAGTAGTTCTAGGCTTCTTTTTTTTTAAACAGCAATGGAACTCGCGCGATTCCATCTCTAACTAAAAGATACGAAGAATAAAGAATAAACAATCACAAATTAATGTGTTTTAATTATACTTGAAGCAAAAAAGTGACGCCACATCTGTATCCACTCTCGATTTTTTTTTTCTACTTGTTGCGCCGTGGCCGTTGCTGACCGCAGCCGTGCAATCGGCCGTTTCCACTCAAAACATCGCATTGCGCCCTGGCATTAGCACCTGACACCAATTCGCGGCTAAATTGAGCGTATGGTTGTCTCATGAACTGTTCCCGAAGTGCTCGCTATTCTAGCGGACGGAAATGTTGCTGCTGTGGACGTTCATCCGAAGTTAGTTGGTTTCGGAGCAGGCGACTCTTGGCTAGCAGACGACAGGCGGTTCCTCCGGGCCACGCGCCTCGCATTTGGTGTAGTGACACACATTCTCCCCTTTCGTCTAGTCACGTGCATCTCTCTAACGTTCTCATTGGACCGCAGAGCCGTAGCCTCCACAGTTTGAAAAGTTATCATGAAACAGAGTATTGTCACGCACGCTATGACGTTTGGGTGTGATTAAAACAAAAAAAAAGGGGGGGATGTCTTAGTTGGAATGGTTTGTATACACCACTGACACCCTTTTCAAATGTAGATCTTAATAATTTTGAAAACACGTTCTGCGCTGACACCAGGGAGTTCGAGCAGATAGTTTCTATGCCTCCGATAACGATACCTGATAGCGATGCGAGGCATACTCAAAGAGTATCGTTATCAGAGGTATTGAAACGACATACTAAAATTCTTTATTGCCCTTCGCTGCTCAAGGTTCGGTATTAGTGGAGCTGTCAAAGTGCGACCTGAGATACGTATTGGGAATCTAAACTCGGCGTACGGCGTTTCTAGTTTTTAAAGAGATATCATGTGGCACGTACCGATAATGGCAAAGAGCACACCAGCTATAACTCTCCTCGGTGTCATGATCTGCAACATATGAAATATTTATGAGGTTGTGTCGAGCGACAATAGATTAACCTCAAGATATCTTACCACGTGCTCGCCTGGCGATAAAGCGAGTCCCGAAAGGGAGATAAAATACATAGGTGAAATATTTTTCTTCGTAGTATAAAACCTGTCTGCGTAACTTTTTTTTTTGTATTCCTTCATTTGTTAGGTTAACAAAGGTGTCTGCTTAGAACTTCACATTTTGGTTAAAAAAATAGGCAAGAGTTAAAAAAAAACACTGCTCCTCGTGCAGAAAAAAAAAATTAGCTCCAGCAATAATTTAATTTCAGAAGGACGAGAGTTCCTCGACAGTTTTCCTGGCGTTTCAACAAAAACAACACCAAACAGCGACGAATCATTAAATGACTCTCCGGCCTCCATTGAGCTGTCGACAGTTCAAGGGTATGTCGAGGATCTTACCGTCGCTCCCCAGCGAACGAGATATTGCTTAATAAGGAGGCTGAAGCAAAGATGCCTGAGAAGTAAGGCACGCCCTGCATTTATTGAGCTGTCAGTGACAACGGCCGCCTCGGTATTGCTATGCCCCTGTCATTTGAGTGAGTGAAAGTACCAACTTACTTTGGAAGATTTCGATTAAGTGCCTGCACAATATTTACCCCAGAAGACGCTCTTCTCGTCAGCTGGTAGCATGCAGTCGGGGCTCCGACCCTTTATAGTCTGTAGCAGCTTTACAACAGCAGGACAGCTCCCTGCTCGCCATGATTGGTGGTTTCCCCCTCCGCACTCTCCTTCTCTGCAAGGTTCGCTCTGCGAACCGTTCAATGCGATTCGAAAGGAAGAGGGTTTTGTCGGAGCATCTGTTCCGCTGTTGCTATAGCCTGCTACAGACTACAGCTCTCGTGGTTTTCAAAGCGAGCAATCAAACAAAAACGCGGTGATAAAAACTAAAGTGTAGGCATGATGAGAAAAATACGTTGATGAAATGCCTTTCCTACCTTGTGAAATCTATGAAAGTGGAATCTAACCATTAATTTTATTACTTTTTTATTTCTGCCTTTGATGATTCGTTGAGGTCTCAGAGGGTCCCACTAGCACGTGTATTGGACTGAAGCAGCCTCAGGAACAGCAGCATTCTTTTTTTTTTTTTTAGTAAACTGAGATTTTTAATTTTGAAGATTTCAACGTACCTCAACAGGTACAGCCACATAACCGGTAAAGTAAGAGAAATCCTTGTTCACCGATGGTAGTAATTTTAACAAAAAATAAAAAAAATACGACTGTTCAACGGTTGCTTTAAGAACGCAGTGTGAGACGGTTTTAACGTCGGAAACGTTTGCAGTTTGGACGCTATATATTGCCTGTCTTGGCAAGAAGAGAAAACACGCCACCTTGCCTTAATATCCCAATTTTACTTTGTATTTCCAAAGGAAAAAAACAGACTATTTCTCGATCGGCGGCTGTCATCGCGGTCCTGGAAACCACAATCTGACGTCATCAAGGGGTAGCTTAGTGAGCAGTGGAATGTTTTACTCAGTTGATGAATACGTTTTAAAGTATCTTTTAGTTTAATATTAAATGTGTTGAAAGCTTGTTACTATTGCCACCCAACACTTACTAAATTTCTATGGGCCTATTCACCCCAAATAAACAAGACCATCTCTCCTCTACTATCGGCCACTACCGGCGATGCTGGCCGGGTGCGGTGTGCTGTTGTGACCGAACCGTAGCTTGAAAAGTCAAGAATCGCAGAAAGCGTTGAAGACAAAACTCAATCGCAAACTTGATGTACCCTTAATGACGGCACGATGCAGGTGACGCGAGAGAGAAGGTATAAGAGTTCGGAATACCACAAAGATTATTGTGTTTCATTTTTTTTACCCAAAAACGTAACGCGCCAAAACAAAAATAGTTTCTTTCTTTAATGCTAGAAGTGAGAGACACTATTCCGCCCATACGCTAAAATATTTTACACGCTTTGGGGTGTAAAAACGCTGTTCCAGTGACTTTCCACCATTACTAAACCCTTTCAGTACCGTTACTGCACCATAATACGCCCTTTTCGATCATAGAATAGGGTTATGTTGCATTTAACACCCTTTATCTTAAACGGTGTAAAAAAAAAAGGTTGCAAGAAGATATATGGTGAGGCGAACAACACTTTCGCCGCAATGACATCCGTTTTAGCGAGGTTGTTTTAGTGACGATCTCGACTAACGCAAGCCTCTACCAATGCTCTTTACTGAAGAAACATTTCTGAACTTAGATATATTATGCATTAAGCGAAATGTTGACGAAAACAAAAAAACCGAAGAAAAAACAAAGGCAACTCTGAATGTGTGTCTTTGAATAGTTGAGTATATATAAGGGGGTGAACCAGTCAGCAGGGTAATGGCTCCGCTTTCGTGCGTGATCTATTACGCCCGTACTTGCTGTTTCTGTGCGTGTGTGAGGACTGTATGTGGGGTTTGTTCTTTGCAAACTTGTTGCCCGCAAGAATATCCCTAGGATGCTGCTAACATCGCAAGCTATCCTCCCTATTCGTAGGGCGTACGCAAGCACCCTAACACTGTTCCGAAGACTTACACCAATGTTGTTTTGGTGTTAAACCAACACACGTAGTGTGTTACATCAATAGCCTAAGGGTGTTATGTATTTAGTGTGCAAATCCGAAAATCAACGCAGTGCCTTTCCAAACAGCCTTACGACTGACCCCGGGAATTAACAGGAGGGGTGTCATGAAGAGGTGCGTTGATTGGTTTGTTTCGTTATATTTGGCTTTTCGTTGAACCCTAATACGAATCCCCAAACCCCTGGTGCGCCGTACAATTAACGTGTAGAGTGCAAAGCCCTATCGAAAAATCTAATTGGTATGAGAAATTTCTGTGTCCAATAAACACATATGAATGATACAAGATATGTATGAACCATATGAGAATAGTACAGTATAAAAACCAGGGATGGGCAGTATTTCAAATACAAGTATTTGAAATACGTATTTCAAATGCTTTGTGTATTCTGCATTTGTATTTATTTACAAATTGGGTAATGTATTTGACGTCTGTATTTAAATACTAAAACGTGGGTATTTCAAATACAATTGTAATTAAATACAATTTTGTGGGCGAAAATACATCCCTCAAATTTATTGTCACTGTCCAGAGCAGTAAGAAAACTGCGTTCTGCACCGAATGCAGTCTCTCTCAATCAAGCACAAGCGTTTAGTGACTTTGTGATTACGGTGCTAGTCCAGGGCAAGAATAGTGACGAAATCGACGTTCACAGGCAGACTGGCTAAATAAGTGCCTGTGACAACTTCTAATGCTTTCCAGCCTGATTTCCATCCATATTTTTGGATGGAAACCTCAAAAGTTCACCAATTAACTTCGGTACATCAAGTCGCCTCGCCCTGTGTTCCACTATCTGCTACCACCCCCCTCCGAAAGCAGGCAAGTTCCCGATTCGGAAAGCAGTTGAAGAGTTGCGGCGGGGGCAACTCAAATTGCTCGAATCAGACAAGACCAGTGTTTTCGTGGTCGAATCAAAGAACCTATGAAGAGAAGGTCACGAATGCACTGGAAAAGAACTTTGATCAACTAAAGAAGAGGCCATCTGGATCTCTGCGCGCAGAGGCAAAAAGACTGTCGCACTTTGATGAATCTGCCCGCTCTCAAGAAAACACTCGGTTCACCTGCAAAACAGTATTTTTCCGTATTTTTCACAGCCAAGACGCATAAGGAAGGCGTGCCGCTCAGAAGCATCGTATCTGAAAGAGGCTGCTGGCAGAAACCCTTGGCCTTATTTCTACAAAAACATCTCTCCACGGTGACGCTCCTCCTGCGCTTTAGAATTTCAAACTCCACAGATCTTATCTCGCACCTTTCCCCCCTACACTCCACCACCCAGCCACTCTCCATGTTTTCTTTAGACATAGAAGAGCTTTACTACAGCCTAGACCCCCGTATTCTCTTGAATTCCGTGTCTGGATCCATGAACATGGTCTCTGTATGTTTCAAAATACCTCAGGGATCACAGTTAAGGATTTCACAGATCTCCTTGCCTTATACCTTCAGCCAACTCTCGTTGAATACAACGGCAACATATTAAGACAAAAGAATGGTGTTTGTATAGGCTCCTGCCTAGCCCCAATACTCAGTCAAGTCTTTCTCATGTACGTAGACCGATCAATTAAGTCCCGACTGGATGTTTTCGCCCCCGAATACCGAGTGTTTCGATACGTAGATGACTATCTTGTTATTCATTCGACCTCCATCTCCTCACGGGCCATTTGTGAAGCGTTCGATTCCTGCTCGTCGGGTCTTAGGTTTACAAGTGAAGAACCAACAGAAGACGGACTCCAGTATCTGGATTTAAGGCTTTATCTTCATCCACAAGGCATATGCTGGAGTTTCCAGCAACGTTAAAAAAAAAAATATGAAAGCCGTTTACAATTCCCTGTAACGCCGGTTAGAGCGCAGCTCTTGAGGAGGAAGATGGATGCGTACTGAGGGATAGGTGACTCCTTGAGGTCACGTGACCAGGGGGTCACGTGACCTCAGGGGTCACGTGACCTCAGGGGGTCACGTGACCTCGCGGTTACGCCGACGGCGACGGCGACGCCGACGCCGACGCCGCTCAAGCCGGAAACGGGCCCCTAATGGCGCGTTCACACTGGAAGCGGATCCGCGTTCGCGAAGCGGATCCGCGCGTTCTCAACCGCAAAGCGGCTAGGATCGAGCGGTTGGAGCGGGTTTTGACCAACCGCTTCGGGACCGATTTCTCCCAACCGCTTTCACGAACCGCAAAGCGGCAACCAACCACAACGCGACGCTGACGTGACGTCAGTGACTTTCGAAACAAGATGGCACCTGTCGCTGGAGAGGCGTCCAAGGCGCTGTAGTCCTAGCTTTCGACAAATGAACGGAGAAACTTGATGTTCACGTCCGTCATTTGAATGCGCCGCGAAAAGAATTGACTCGTAATTTTAACGGGCTTCGCACCGGTGATTTGGTTCGGGTAAGAGTTTGTTCATTATTCCGAGTGCCACAGCCCAAGCTCGCTGCCTTGTTAATCTCTGCCAGTAGAACGTCGGAACCCGCCCCTGATCGACCGAAATGTCAGCCTTTCTACCCACTAAGATAGTCGCGTGAACTATTGAAAGCTTTCGACATCGTGCATGACCACCACGAAGACCGATAGAGACGTCGTGAACTCGATTGCGTAGCCAACGCACTACCGCGGAGGGGGCAGGGTACCTGCGCTAGCTCGACCTGTAGTGTTTACTACTAAATAAATAAAGGGAACGTACTCAAGGAATAAATAAAATAAATAAAGGGAACGTACTCAAGAAATAAAGTGTACGTACCAGACAATGCAGAGGTAATCCATACGGCGTTTATTTGAGCTTAATGTCAAACAAACCCTAGACTCGATCGACGAGCAAGTGACGAGAGAAGAGTCCGCCACCAACGAAGCCCCGACCGGCTAGCACCGAACACATTTCCCCGCACCACGGTCCACCCCACCGCTCACAACTTCGAAAATGATAAGAGCGAACAACAAGTTCAAAAACGAGGGGGGAAAACTCGCCCTCTATCCCGAAAACAAGGTCAGCTATTCATGCGGGAAGAGTCCACTTCGAAGAAAAGATCGGGGGCATCCTGTTTTGAGTCAGCAAGGCGCGCCTAGCTGGGCTTTGCTTGTGGGCGAAGTCGAGGGAATCGCAGGCGAGTTTGGCGGATCCATGCTTTTTTCTTTTTTTTTTTCGCTGCCTGAACTCGGAGTTGTAATGCGTGCGAACATCCCGGAGAAAAATATTCCGAGTGCCAAAATAGCAAAACTTTGGCTTTGGATCTTGAATTACAGTGGATTTTGGATTGTAAAACAGGGTTGCCAAACGCAAGTCTCAAAAGATCACGCGTGATCGCCGAGAAACCGCCAACCGCCTCTTGGTGAGTCTGAACGGGGTCGCTCGCGAACCGCATCCGCGACCGCTTCGCGAACGCGGATCCGCTTCCAGTGTGAATGCGCCATAAGAGCTGCGCTCTAAAAACCGGTCCTCCCTTTCTGCAGAAACCACTCTAAATTGGTAAAGCTTGGAATTATTGGAACCCTGTTTGCCTCTTCTTGTTCAAAATCCTGTCCCCATCTCTCATCAACAAGCGTCCAACGTCAGCATGACCGGCTTCTCCGAGCCGGGTATCCAGCAGACCTCCTCCGTACTACCATTCAGCATCTCATTACAGGGCCCAACCGCCGATCATCTAACAACAATGGACGCAGCCACACACGCCCGGCTTGTATTCCATATGTGCATAATACTTCCCACCGCCTGAAGAGTCTCGCTGCCCGCTTCGACACGAAGGTAGTATTCACATGTCGGATGAAGCTAAAACAAATGTGCCAAAGGGTAAATAAAGAAAGTCGTCCACCAGAATGCACCATCAAACACGTCAACAAATACGTCAAATGCCAAGAGAGGGCAATTTATTCTATTCCGCTCAGTTGTGGCCGTCAATACATTGGCCAGGCGGGACGATGCCTGAACGTTCGCCTTAGAGAACACTTTCTCGAAACCAACAAGGCGTCATCCGACTCCTACCATCCGATTGTTGTCCACGCCCGCACCTGCCAAGATTGCTCTTCTTGCTATGCAAACACTACTGAGCTAGGCTCACACAAAGACAAGTATGGGCGAGAGATCATCGAAGCCTTTAAGATCAAAACTGCCACAGACAATGTTTCCGAGCCCTCACTGTTGTTATCGACAGCAGAGATGGATTTCCTACCGCCGGAATTGTCATAGAAAAGATCTCCCGTTTTTTCTTCTTCCTTTTCAGGAAGTTAAAATTCCGCCATCTTTAACTTTTTCTTTATCGTTTTCTAGTACCTTCTAGTATTTTCGTCTTCACTTAATTTTCTCCGTATCCAAGGTGGTTCATCATAGTGTAATGGGCATCATTTAAATGTAGTTGCTCGTTTAAAGAACTGTGTGTGTCTGTCCCTCGTGTACTTTCTGTGTTTTTATTTTTTCAGTGTTAACTGTACTCTATCCAACGCGTTCTGCTATGCGTACATATAACAAGCTTGAGAGAAGTTTCTTATAAGTTTATTATATGATTCTTATATGCTCTTATATATCTTAGACATTTCTTGCATAGTTTTTATATGGTTCTTATATGTTCTTATATATCATATACAGTTCTTGCATAGCAGTTATATGGTGGTTATATGTTCTTATATCTCTTGTATGATTCATATGTATATTGGACACAAGATATTTGTTATAAAAATAGCTTTTTCACTAGGGAGAATATTTTTCAATCCTTGAAAAATACTCTTTACGCATCTGCTGGTAACAAAAAGGAGTGGGCAGGTCAGAGGTCTCTGGGGCACAAGGAAGCGTGGTCGCCGCAGCATAAAGCACACGTCTTTTGTTTGACATTGTGAACATCACGCGACTAGTCTCAACCTGTCACGTGACAGGTCGTGCTTTCTTAGCTCATCGTACGCTTGTGACGCGCAACGGTCACAAGGTTGGTGCCACTAGGGCTCACACTTGGATACGTATCCAATAGGACCGAGCGACAGCGGATCCTCGTCGCCGCCGCTTGTCTCGTCGTTCGGAAAATCACTTGTATCCTGTTTACACTTTAGGGTAGACGAACTTCCCGTCAGTTGAGCAGCGGTATAAAAAAATAAAGCTGCTTTTTTTTTTTTCTTTTTTTTTTTTTTAATCTGTAATTTTTTCGCGTCGAAAAAACGGTGCCGTTAGGCAGCAACATGTTACATGACGTACGATGTAGTTACCTCTAGGCGGCGTGTTCCAGGGAACTCTTGGCTCATTGCAGCTGTTTGAAACGATGTCATTGCCGTACTGTACGCAGAACCCTGCCTCGTGCCTCTAGAAAACAACATGAAGAGTGAGCTTCAGCGGAAACTCTTTATTTTGTCTAAAGCGTCACACAGCTACTTCGATAACATCAAATAAAAGGTTGAAGAATGTTTGTCAAAAGACACGTGGTGCTAGTCTTATATGTTGCTGCGTTCCGCGGTGTCTTGAGAATGCGAATACTCAAAATGAACTCGCTGACCGATCAGCGGCGTGACGGTGAACTCATATCTGTATTTCTCTTGAAACAGTGTTCTTTTTTTTACAGGAGAGCTGTTAAGGGCTAGTTTCCCCAGGGTCGTTTCCACCCCCCCCCCCCCCCCCCCCAAAAGAAATGTCGACACAAAACTCTGGACAGCTAGCGCCTTCTATCAGCAACGGCAGCAACCAGACAATCGGCTTGCCGGCCTCGCTTATAGATGGCGAACACCTTTCCAGCCTTTCCACTCTGGTTTTCACCAGAGTGGAGTGGCTGAATTTCTGTAAGCGTCGTCCTAGATGTCGTCCTCGAGGTCGTCCTAGAAGTCTTCCTTGAGGCCGTCCTAGACGTTGTCTTCGAAATCGTCCTAGGCATCCTCCTTGAGGTGTCTAGATGACGTCCCTGAGGTCGTCCTCTAGGCGTCGTCCTCGAGGTCGTCTTAGAAGTCGTACTTGAGGTCGTCTGACCATAGTACAGCTTCGCTGGTCTTCGTACTTCACCACAGTGGAAAGGCTGGAAGTGTTTTTTCTAATCGGAGCTATCCTGTGCTGCGACGCGTCGTAGCCTACTTGCTTGAAAAATGAATACATTATCATAGAATGTAATTTTATTGCGCGCACTTCTCTGTATACTTTAACTCACGGCTTTGACGCCTCGTCGCAGCGGTGGCGCTGCTGTCGGTACGGCTCATGCACAGACACTTCACTACACGCAAATCAGATTTCGGCGCAAGCGCAGTGCCCACAGCTGCTGTGGGAAAACGCGGGCGTGTTCGTGCTTAAAAAACCCTACGAAGTTTTTTTTTTATTATTATTATTATTATATCATTTAGTCCACACTAAAAAAAAAGATTTTTTTAGTTCTGGAGTTAAGTTGGTGGCCATTGCGGACGCTGGAATATGAAAGCGGAACATTTTAATTAGCTAGGTGATTAAGTACACTATTTTATTGTACTCTTTCGAGTTCTTTGTTTTGGGAAACCCTTATATTATGATAATTAAATTAGGGTGGCGATGCGCTCTAGTTGGTTCATGCTTAGAAGATTCGACAGCGCACAAGAAACGCAGACGATGTAGAAGGCGTACACGGGACAAGCGCTTACTCTCATCTGAAGTTTTTATTAAAAAGAATCACCGAAGAAAACAACAGCATTCCACACCATCATGGCCAATTCACCACGTGTCCAGATAACATATCTCTTTGATATGTAGAAGCACCGACGTTTAGCCTTCACAGTGCTCAGTACCTTCTTTTTGATCATGTAGGCCATTAACAATTCCCTGGTCATCTGATCTCCCCGTTAGCGTACTTGGTCTCTGCGGTCGACAGCTGGGATCATTTGCCGCTCCTTTGTGCATACTGTGGATGCCAGCCAGACTTCCAGCACGTCATAATTTCTGGAAGAAGGGAGATCAAATGAATAGGGAAATTTTAGAGGCCTACGCGATCAAAAAAGAAGGCACTGGGCAATGTGTAAACCAAACACTGGTCTTTCAACATAGCAAAAAAGATCTGTTATCTCGACACGTGCTGAATTGGTCATGATGGTGTGGAATGCTGTTGTTTTCTTCGATGATTCCTTTTAATAAAAACTTCAGTTGAGAGTAAGCGCTTGTCCCGTGTACACCTTCTACTTCGTGTTCGCTTCTTGTGCGCTGTGTGTAATCTTCTAATAACAAATAAATACTTTAAATAATGTGTACGAGTGCTGGCCACCTTGTCAATATCCGAAGTTCGTGACTGTTGTGACGAACTCCCTCGTAGAGTGGAAGTTCATTGAGTAAAACGCGCCCCGGTGGGGAGGCTTGCGGGAACGAGTGATCCGAACGACGAATGACGCATTGAAAGGAGCAATTTGTGGCAGCAGCCTGCCGTTCGAGGCACTCTCAACCCTGCTGCGTGAACTTCAAGCCATACGCCGAGAAAACTGACGGAAAGGAGGAGACAAGAGCGCACGGGGACGTCAGATTGCAGAGCTCTGGTCGGAATGACTACGCTTAGGACTCGGTAAGATTAGGTCACCACTGCGCTCGACGAGCGCGTTAGAACGCGAAACGCCGGTGTCAGTCTTTCGGCTTTCGCCTTCGAACGCGTTCGACGAGTGCAGTGGAGACAAGCTTCGGGTCTACCCTCTAATCGTTCCAACCAGAGCTCGGCACTCTGACGTCACACCGCTGCGGTGGCGCTGCTGTCGGCGCATGGGCAGACGCTCCACATCACGCGAATTCGGTTCCTGCCATAGGAGGTGCCCTCCGACCATAGCAACAAGAGGGTAGTCATGCACTTTAATCCTGGCCGTGTAACGGGAGCCCACCTCCCGTTACAGTGCTGAGGGTGCAGCTGTAAACCGCCCTTTGGTGACGCTACAATTAGAGGAAGAGACAAAGATACAACGACGAAAGAAGTACTCAACACGTTTGACATTGTCACTCCGGGAGACTAGTGTGCGAGAGAAGCGTCAATAGCACTTTGGAAAACAATAAAATCGAATTTTTGCTTGCGAAAGTCAGAGGTGGCCACGTGGTGATGTGGCGGCTATGCGGGTGATAGGGCGAGGGGTTTGACTCGTGTGCGACTGAGGGTGCATGTTTGGTTTCTTCTTTTCATTTTCGTGCTTCCTGTTGCAAGTAATAAAAACTTCAGCTGCGAGTCTGCGTTCGTTTTGTTTGCGTATTTCTTCTGTTCCGTCAGTAGTTTCGGGCCTTTTTTTTACATTATTATTAACGTATACCAAATAGCCCTACTCAGCCACGTCACTTCAGTTGCTTTATAGACCGTTTTTGTATTACGGTTGCCACCTTAAAATATGACGTAAAGGGTTGAGCGACGGCAACTAAAGTAAATACCTAGTTTGATCATAACTGCAATAAAAGATATAGCCAAGAAAGAGGTAGAACTACTGGCAAGAACCCCTTGAATTCTATAGATGTTTTCTGTTTCCTCTCGTTCTCAATCACGTGGTTCCATATCTCGTATACGGGACGAAAAAGTAATAAAACATTTCAACGTGGAATAGGCGAGAAAATAGAGGTGAGCCGAAACAGCAATGTGTGACATTCACGCATTTCTCGTAAACACCTTCCAGCGTCGTGGAGAAATCAAAACCATGTTTTACCGCATACCAGAAGTGACGACATTCAAGGTGGCTGCGCCCTTGTGGAAAAGGTGCTTACTTTGTTTAGCTTAAGTCCAGGCGCAGCCGACGCTACGAGCTAATGGGACCAACCAAACAGTGCCAAAAGCGCAAGTCTCTGTACCTAATGTTTGTTTATGATTGGTTCAGAGATGATAGAACACGTTCAGAAACAAAACGACTACCATGATGGTGCCCTTTTCACGCTGTCTGGTTGGTCTCATGTGCTCTATAGCGTCCGCGGTGTCTGGACTTAAAGGGGTAGGGAAACGAAATTCCAGAGCTCATTTTCTAGCTTGAATGTATTGTATGTTCCACCCTAACCTCAAAAACACCAGTCTTCCGCTGAAAGGCACAAGAAAGCTAATTTTAAAGCTAAATAAACGATCTTGCAATGTGCACCTGGTGGATGCATGCGGAGCCTATATTTGGGAGGTAGTCTAGAAACGTTGTGGAATCTGCTACGTAATCGTGACGCAGCAGATTCTTTCGGAGCAGCGCCGCTCTTTGGCATTTCAACCTTTTCCCTCTTAGCTTTCCTCCTCAACTCACAAGTCGCGCATTGTACCAAACGGTCCAAGAAGACTGAAAGGAAGGACTCCCCTCTTTCTCAGACCCTCGTTTGTGCAACCGGAAACAGCCACTCTCCCCCTAGAAGATTAGCCCGTCGCTCAAACCTCGAGCAAAATTGCTTTCCCCACCTCGTTCAGCCCTAAGCTGACAGTGTTGTGGAAGCTACGTGCTCCTCGGGCCAGCCACACGCTCGTCACCGCACGGGCACTTCGAACGGCTCGGTTGTAACGCGCTGACGCTATTGACACCACCACAACGCTGACAACGCCACCAAGGACAAAGCTCATAACCGCACCTGCCTTGCTACTCCACGAAGGCGGGAAATCTTTTCCTTCTGTTTTTGTTTGCGCCGGACATCCCCATGACGCATCGCGCTCTCCGTTCGCTTCGAGTGCTTGCTCGAGCGCACCGTTTGGACCGACAAATATAGCCAGTCGTTCAAAATACAAACGTGCGATTATCAGTTACGGTTATTATCCGTCACGCTTTACTTATTTCCGAACGAAATCTGAATATTTCAATTTTTGTTTCCGTACCCTTTTAAGGTGAAACGAAGTATAGCATCTTCCAGTCGACGAATAAAGTGATGTGTGGTTCCTTCCCAACTCAGCTACATCAGAATTCAACATGGCAGCCACCACGAGAAACAAACGGTCTCTACCCAACGATTCGTTTACAATCCGCTCAATCAGGCCGGATGCCTATTGTCAACAGACAGCCGTTCACTCTCGTCTCCAGCCACGTACTCCACACATCCCGTATAGACCGTTTCTGGGTGACGGTTGCCATGCTGAAATAAAACGTGGTCGAATTGGCCTACAAAAACTACACTAAGCAGTTTCAGCGTAACTAGAATAAGAAAGTATCGCCATGAGAAAAGTAGAACTATTGGCACGAACCCCTTGATTGGTATAAGGTTTAAAAACGCAAAGAGACAGGGACAATAGGAAATAACACAAACGACAGGGACGAGGCGCGACTCTCAACTGATTTTATTGCAAGACCGTTCATCGCTTTTATAGACAACTCATCCACCGTTTACATTTCAAACAACGCCAACAGCCAATAAAACACCTTACAAACACCCATCGAGATAGGTCACTTCTTTATCTAGTAGGATAACAGATGGCGCACTGATGCACTTGTCATTCTTAGCAGTGAGAGAGTGCAGGCGAGCTGGTAATTAATCGTCATCTTGTAAACCCTGAGATGGGGAACGATAAAAAAACGAAAACTTCTTTTTAATAAAAAAAGCCTCTATAGTCTCCCGCTCTGTTTTTTCTTTCGCTTTTTTCAAGAACGTTGTTGACTCCACAATCGGCTCGCAACCACAACGCTTGCCATGCTCCGACAGATGACCCCCCGATTTGTTGCGTACAGATAGTTTGTGCTCTCTTGCCCTGTCATTGAAACAGCGTCCTGTTTGACCTATATAAACTTTCCCGAAACTAAGCGGTATTTCATAGATGACGTTAGTGACACAGTCAGTATATTGGCTTGCATGCTTCTTTGAGCACAAAACTTTCTTTTTTCTAGTCATCATCGGACAAATCTTAGCCAGTTTGCAGGACGCAGAAAAAACAATGTTAACATTGTATCTGCTGGCAATCTTTTTTATGTTGTGTGAAACTTTGTGCATGTGTGGAATGACTTGCACTCTTTTTTGTCTTTTTTTGTGATACTTCCATTCTTTTGGTTCTTTTGTTTGATTTTTTGAAGCAGGTTTTCACAGACACTAGCAATCAGCCATGAAGGGAACCCTGCATTCCGTAACCGTTTAATCTGTATATCAAAGCTAGTCGACTTTTGGTGATTACAACTTTTTGAAAAAGCTGCCTGGAGGCAGGTTATAACGAATTCCTTCTTAATAATCTTAGACTGAGCACTGTCAAATGACACTAGGCTTTTCTTTGACCGCGGTTTATACATCCAACAAAAATGGTCTCCAGAAAAGTTTATCGTAAGATCTAAGAATTGGATGCGCTTGTCATCTGGCATCTCCCAAGTGAACTTCAGACCTCCTGATGCCTCTGTGAAGGCTCTGACAACTTTCACAACTTCATCCAAATTAGTAGCAGTATTTAAAATTACAAGGAAATTGTCAACATACGTAAACGCCTTTACTATATCTAATTGCGCGAGACCTTCAAAGATCCGTTTGTCCAACGATGCTAAAAAAATGTCACATAAAACAGGGGCAACGGACGAACCAATACAAACACCAGATTTTTGTATAAAAAACTGCCCACTGACGTTAACAGAAGTAGAACCCAGATAAAATTCTAAAAGCTCTAAAAATGCTCACTACTGATACCTGCAGAATTCTGAAACACTACCGCCCCCGATTCAGTGATCCTGTTCCTCACAGCGCCCTTCACGGTTGGCCGAATGCTGACTATGACGTCAACAAAGGATTTCTCATCGACGCAAACAAGAGGAATGTTAGAACTTTAGTTTCGGCGGTGTTGGCAGTGTTGCTTTGAGGACGCAATGATTTCAAGCTTCCACCATGCTAATTACAAGCACCATCGAACTTGTTGCTCGGAGGGTAATGACGTCGCGAGAGGGAAACAGGAGGGCGCCACCAAAACATCTCTCCGCCAATTGAGCAAAATTTCACGCATTAACTTTTAAGTAGTGAAAATAAACACATTGTTCCAATTCGAAAATTTCCGAGAATTATAGAAAACCACTAAATCAACTAATTTTTAGAAATATGTAAGACAAATACAGCATTTTACGGCGATAAGAAAAATCTCTAAATTTGGAATTGTTTGTTGGTTTTGATTTCCTGTCAGATTGCGATTAATGTGCAGCATGTGAGCGAGTGTTGTGGTTTGGTACATTACCGAGCCTACCTCGTGTATAGACCAACCCTATTTTGTGACGTCACGCCATTATGGTGGCGCTGCTGTCGGCACTGAGCATGCGCACACGCCTCATTCAAAAATGTAATTTAATTTCACATTCGTATATTATTTATTTTTGTTCTTGAACAATATTCTCTACGTTCGTGTGGGTTCTAGGGCAGGCTAATGTAGTTATGTTTTAATTATTTTATTGGATAAATAAAGAGTAATTATTGCCAGGTGCTTACACTTTTTATCGGATGTTTGCGTAACTGGCTGATAATGTTACACCACTCGCTAAGTGTTATAATACAAGTGGACAAGGATTTTTTTTATATTTTTGTTTTACGTTTTTCATAATTTTTACAAATTTCTTATTTGTTAATACAGAGTAAAATGAAAATTAATGAAAGTTCTGGTCGAAATTTTATTTTAATATTATACTACCAGTGCAAAATTTTCACGTTAATATAGGAAGGAAAAATAAGATACACGTGACAATATTTACTCGGTCATTAAATAATTAAGCCATGATTATATTAGCTTGTATTCGAGTATGTAGTTTTAGATTTCTTCGTGTGAGTTAAAAACAATTTGTACCAATTCATGATGGTCGCCATAAGACCGGAGTCTTTTTTCCCCCGAGAACCGTAAACCATAGAGTTATTACAATAAACGCTAGAGGCTCAGCTGGCGCTAGTGTCTACGGGACTTCCAGTTGCGAATTGAAGGAAACAGCAAACAGTCTACGTTTCCAGTCTTCTGCGTATTCCTATGAGAAAACGTACGGGATATTTTTCTCTTCGCCAGGGAATATTAGAATTCAGCGTAGTTTCTTTACTCGTTACGGGTACTATGTAGCTTCCTTCACATTATAGAAGTGTAATTTATTTAATTAATTGGTTTTTCTATTATTACTGTGCGATATTTAAGTCGGCAAAAATTTAGACTCAGGTCTACGTTGTACAGCATGATATGTCAAGCCAAACTATCAACTGAAAAAAAAAGAACAAATAAAAAGTGCATAGGGTTGATTCAAGCTGTAATCGCATTCAGATAACGGACACGCAGCATGTTACTTATGCACAGTTTGTTACTAATCCAGTACGTGTTCTCCGTCCCATAACTCCATGCTTTGTTCTTGTTGTGTGTTTAGATTGTTTGATTTTGCCTATATTAGCATCCTTCTGGCATTTCATCAAGCTGATTCACTTTATGGGCTTCATAACATTGATTTTATGCGTAAATACGTGCCCTATAGTAGCAGTCTGGAACGTAAACGCGTATTATACATGTTGGGGTATTTTAGCGCAGTGTTCACCATTATGAATTCTAAAGGAAAATGCTCTAACAGACACATATTTTTGTACGTCCGATTGTAAAACGTTCCAATCTTTTTATTCTGTCACAGCACTAAGCAGACTTTGCTCTTATAATCGATCGCCAAGAGAAAACGCATTTGCGTTTTCCATGGGAATGCATTACCGGAAGGTAAGCTTAGACTGGTTGCTGTCTGCTTTAATATGCAATAGCACACTAGCGATACCTGAACCTATAGTGATCATTGTAATATCTCCTTGTTGTAAACGAACGAAATAGCATACCAGATAAAATTGTCTCCTCGGCTGCAGCTTCCTCATTTTTTTTTTCGGTTCTGCAGAACTTTTTTTTTTTCGCTTACTGTCTATTTGTGGATTTGTTTGGTTGTGTGCTTGCCAATTTGTTGTTTTCTCGCAAATTTTATATTATGTCATTATTTTTATACCTGATGTCATTTGAACTGTTTTCGAATCGTACGCATATTTTCGATGTGTGTTTTATATTTTATTCGCCTTTTGGTATTGTCTTCGCCCTACAATAATGCCCGGGTAAGGGCGATGTAGATAACAGAATAAATCAATCAATCGCCGATCTTTGCAACCAATTAACCTAATTTAAGCAACGTCATGTTACGTCGGGAGGAAACGTTTCTGATTTCATGGAACAACTCGCAGCAGAAACGGACTCGCTGGAAAATATTATCACATGTGAGGAGGCGGACATTTTATAGTACGACGTGAAACAAAGCTACAATCGATGCTGTAAAAAAGTCCCGCATCGCCGACAATTAAAATGGCCAGACAAGGAACTGTGAACGAGACAAAAGAGGAAAAGGGCGGCGCTGCTGAAGGGCTGTGCCGGAGCTGCAGCATTGTTTCTAACGAGAAAACATTTTATGTATCATGCGCAACACCCTTCCTCCCACACACACACAGATTTCTGATTTTTGTAACCCTGAAAACAAATTATGAGCAGAAATGAGCTGTTCTACGCCCAGATGTAGCGCCAGGGGTATGAACTGGTTCGAGCGAGATGCCAGCGTTTCAGAACAAAAGTTACGTTGCTAACAAAACCCAGCGCAAAAAAAAAAAAAAAAGCGACGAAGGACAGGTAAAATGAGGGGACGCCTGTCGTGTCCATCTGTTGGTTCGGACCGCTAGGGTTACATGCGAGCGGAGAATGAGTGTTCAGCCACGTGTTGTTTAACAACCACTCCTCGTAAGTGGTGCAGCGAGGACCAAGTTGTTCCTTTACAGCGCAGACACATACGGCTCTGGAAACCGCTTCCTAAATACAACGTTATTTGTGCAATTTGGAACTATGCTCGTTCGGTTTCGACTAAAGCGCAGACCGCATGGCGCGTTTTTGCTCGCGACCAACGAGGTAGAGGGGCTTAGAGTGATAAACCGGAAGTTCGGAAGTGGCACCCCCCCCTCGGTTGCCGCCATATTTTACGCAAATGTGACCACTCGTCACGTGACCTCCCAAGAGCCGTGACGTCACAGGTAAGATGGCAGCGCCCAGAGCTGGCGGATGCGAGTTTGTTCGGTGCGCGGTAGCCGTGATGTGCAGCTGCTTTCCGACGACTTCGGGCTTCTTCGTGCTCGCTGACGCAGGTATGATGTGAAAATATGAAGGAATGAGACTTTATACCGTTTTTGCGCAAGATCGCTCTGGATCATATCGATATTAACGCCTGTGAGACAGCATCAGCTCTGCATCGCCGTACCGGTGCTCGGATTCCGGGATGTGTCCGAGGATCGATAGAACTTTGAGTGCTTTTAACATAAAATTTTCGCATTCTCTTAGCTTTGTTTGAACGTTGAAATATCTGAGAATCTACGCGAAATGTATACGTCGCGTTAGGGCCTAAGGGAAGTTGTTTCAGCCCTCCGTCACCGAACAACCATAGCAACTTTTAGCGAGGAAGCTCCTGCGATTTTAACCTTTTGTGCTAATCCACGATTCTACATTCGATCGCTTTTCTTCCTTTTTTCTTTTGTGTGTGAGTGCGACGTGCACCCTTATTTTCAGCTACGAGGTTGGCGTTTTATTGAGTATGGGGAAGAATAAATCGTTGCAGGCACCTGCTTCAAAGCAATTCGACTTGCTATAAGAACAACTGTTTTGGTGCATGCATAGATTAACTGCGCATTTTTTTCTGTTTTGTAGGATTTATTGCAGCTATACCCTTTCCCATCAAGAGTGCATTGTATTAGTCGGTCAATTATTTAATTGTTCTAATTTCCTGGATAAGATGATTCATATTTGTGTTCATCCCTTGCCTGGAGAGCAGTCTTGTTGAAAAATGTTGACTACCATTCCTTTCGGTCTCTTCAATAGACTCTTTTTAAAAGTGTGGGCTGTCTATACTTCGCATCACCGTAACTTGGAAAAGGCCAACCGCCACAGTCCCCTCGAGCCAATCAGAGAGACGGAGCGAAGGTGTGTGACAAATCTGTGCAGACGAGCACTCTGGTGATATGCTGTCATGTGCCTCTCTCCAATGTGTGTATTGACTCACCGAGACTGTAGCCTTTGCCGTCTGCCAAATTCTGATGAAACAAATTACAGCAGCTACTACTGTAATTACCCCAGGCTTTCAGAGTTTGGGCATTTGTTCGACAAGAATGTTATGTCCGCCATCCCTGTGAATTCGGCTCAGCACCTATTGGACTCGAATGCTGCATTAGCGTTCGACGTGAACTGGGGCCCATTCGTGTGCTTTACGCCGAAAAACATGGTGACGGTTGTGTTGCTTGATAAGGTTCTGCAAAGGGTCTAGTGTGTCATACATATAGGAAGTGTCATGCTATATAACAATGCATCAACACATACTATTAAACTATATGCTCAGAGGTGTGTTTGTTTTTCCAATTAACAAGTTACAGCAGTGTGCTTTAATGCTATTATCATGTGTGTAGTTTTAAGTATCCTCTCTGCAATGCCTACGAAGGCCCCTGGAAGGAATAAATTAATAAATAACATTTTCACATCACTGGAGTTGGTTTTCGGATGCACCACATGTTCAGGAAAGGTTGAACGAGTGCAGCCCCTTGCTAGAAGTCTGCGAGTCTGGTATGACCCCTTAATTAATATTGAAGGGTCAGAGAAGCGAGTGTCCTCGTAAGGTCCAGAGCGTGCAGTGGACACAATTCTCGGTGTGTAGACTCTCAAGGCATGAAGGCAAGCGGAAATATGTTTATCGGGTTAGTGTATCAAATATGTTTATTTCCACTTGATTACATAATTATTGATTCTTAGTAAATGGTTCCATAACGAGTTCTTTCTGCGACAGTCTCGTGTCAGGTGTTCAGTCGTAGTACCTGTGGACCTTGTTGTCGGATAACGCTCCTGGCACGTCGGTGTTCAGTTTGGTCGAGTGGCAACTTTGACCGACTGATGCTGTCTTGTAATCATACGTCATGTGCGGCCACTGACGTCTGATGCACTAAAGCTGCAGGGCTGGCTTCTAATCCGAAAATTTTCCTGGTAGTTTTCGGCATCAATGTAGCAAGCTCGGGCATGTATTGCTTACGTGGCTGTGCCTTTTGCTGTACCGTTGACTTGAAAGCTGGCAACAATTTTTGTTTGCTATCCAAGTCTGGTGGGGCTTGCAGTTCACTTTTGAGAGCAACCAACCATTCTATTCCTTCAAGTCACTCGGGCGCATTCTCCCTCAAAGTTGGAAATTGTGTACTTCGTGGAGTGGACACAGAAAATTGGTGTCAGCAAATTTTTAGGTATTGTCCTTGGACGACAACCGACACCAAATCCACTGTCACTGCATCGCCGTTCACCTGCTTTGTCGTGCTTACCTCTTGTTGAGGTGATGGACATGAGGAGCTTTGGGGTAATCAGGGATTCAGAATCTTCGTTTCAGCACCTTCGGCATCAGGGACAAAAGGTCGCCGAAGGTAATCCTTAATCTCCCGTGGTCGCTCCTCGAGACGTAATCGAGGGTCGTTTGGCACGAACCCTCGCCGACCAATTCATTGGTACGGGCTACTTTGGTAGACATGGTCGGCTTCACGCAGTGGTAGCAAAGTGGTTTTCGGTCGCACATTCGCATCACCTACGTTTTCCTCGGTGTACTTTGTTGAGCACAGACCTACACACGATGCCGGGAATGCTTCGGCGTTAGAGTGTCTCATTGAATTGGCATTGAATACAAAGGGGCAGCCGGTGGCGGTCGTCGTGCCATTGTGGCGTAAGTTGCCCTTGGTTTGTCAAGTGCCGCTTCGCTCGCAGAAGTCTCGGTTGAAATACCTGTCAAACGTGTTCCGAAACAATCTCGGCAATCAAAATAAAAGCCGGGCAACTGATGGCAGGAAGTAGCTTCCTGATCTCCTCCCAGACAACGTCGTGGATGCCTGGGAGGCTGGCGTCGAAGTAGTAGCTGGACAACTCGAGTGTCGAGACGCCGGGAAGTTGTTCATAGTGGCAGGCTCGGGCATGCAGTGCACATTCCATGTTGGAAGCCTCAGTGATATGAACACTTCGACTGTTGTTGGGGGGTTGCGGACAAGGCTGCCAAAGGTGTTGTCCCTCACGTGAGGGGCATGGGATTCTTAGGTTCTTGTCTTCTGCAGCATCAAGGTCGGCGTGGGCGTGGGCGTGGGCGCTCGATCAAGCGCAAAACATCCTCCACGAGTGCGGTGGCGCTCTCATTGGGGCAGTGCCCTGGACAGAATCAAGAATGCGGCTCTCTCTCGTTGATGTTGGCTGACGAATGCGCGCTTCAGCTCGATCTTGCAAACTTCCCATGACGTTAAGGAGGATCCATGGTTCTCAGACCAGCGCCGGCAGTTTCCTCCACGAGAAGTATAGGTTCTGCAGGAGCTGGTTGTCTGTCCACCCAATGTGGCGGGCGACACTGTCATATTGTTCAATCCAGTCCTTGATGTCTTCATACAGCTTGCGTGAAAAAGCGTCGGAGTGGGATTTGCGACGGGCATGCAAACAATGGTGGGAGGGGACACGGTTTGCTCCTACAGGCTTGTCATTGTTGGCTTAGTCAGCTTCGGATTTTCTGACAGGAGACCGAATTCCGGTGGTTTTTCCTGGTAGCAGCAACTGGCTCGGATTTCAGGTGCTTCGTGGTGTATTTCCGAGGTTACTCCTTGTGGTACTCGGTCGTCTTGCGGTTGTTCTGCCAGGCTCGGGTCAGGACTTTGCTTATGGCTCGACAGGGGCATAAGACGCAGGATAGTCCGCCAGCCGTGTCCCATTATCGGGTAACTCGGCTGAAGAGCCGCCGGGTTCACACAGAGTGAAGGGCTATGGGTAAAGTGCCCAGCACCTCCACCTGAACATACGATTAGAGCTGAGCATGACCTGCAGTGTCCCAAAATAGTGAATATTGATAGAAGAGAGTACTGGAACAAGGATCCGTGACAGTATAACAAAACTCGCAGAAGAGAATCTATCCTGAACACTGAAGAAGCTGCATTGCTTTAGTGGCATTTTGTCCGAATAAATCCTCTCCTTCGGGGTTTGGCGACTGCCGTGGACGTACTGAACTGAAATGGATGTGGGACCACTTTTCTGGCAATGAGCCATTGCAGACTGTTGCCACAAAGCGGCGTGAGCTGGGTACGTAACACGCTCGATGAAATGTCCGGACAGCTTGTAATTCGCGTAACGAGTGTGGATGAACGTTTGTGTTGACGAAACGTGCGACAGACCAGCGGGATCAATACCAACTGCAACACCTGTGCTCTGTGAAAGTGCACGTCTACGCCGGAACAATTTCGGAAGCAGCACAGCATCACCTAAAGCATGGCACAGGAACTACCAGCTTGAAGGCAGCTCTTCGGTGCGCCGCACACCTGTGCTCCGTGAACGTGCACTTCTACGCCGGAACAATTTGTAAGCAGCACAGCATCATTCAGCACGGCACGGGAACTACCAGCTTCAAGGCAGCCTTCCGGTGCGCCGCACAACCGAAGTGAGCCCTCGGTCATTTGACCGAAGCTGCACCGCGATTGCACACCGCCAAGCACGACTCATGCAATTTCCGTTGTTAAACTGTGTATCCAAATATATTGCCCACGCTTCACTTCAAACCTCGAAGATTCCGATGGTCAATGAGAGCACATAAACGTCGCCTTAAATTTTATCCTAGCGGTATCCGAATCAATCCGAGGTCCGAGCAACGTAGGTCAGATTGTCTCTTCCGTGGCAATATCCCGGTCGGTCACCAGCGAAATGCAGACGGTCACCAGCGAAATGCACACCGTTTCTCCGTATTTTCACGTTATACCTACGTCAAACACCACGCTGAACTCTGAACTCGCTTTCGACCGGCCTCATATGACGGCTTCCGCGTCTGAAATCAACTCGCCGAGACGAACGACAACCAAAAAAGCATCCGACAAGCTCCGGCCCAGCTGGGGCCAGCCGCTGCAAGGGCGCTGCCATCTTTCCTGTGACGTCACGTATTTGGTTTGGTCATGTGACGTGTGGTCAAATTTGCGTACAATGGCAGCCGCCTTATGGGGGTCACTTTCGAGTGCAGACCGGAACCCCGGTTTATCGCTCTAAGCCCCTCTACCTCGTTGCTCGCGACTCAGGCGCGTCAGTGTAAAACTGACGTCATTTCCTGCGCGCGGGCGCGCGTTTTCGCGGGAGGGTTGGTTTCCAGCCGACCCAGAACAAGACGCGCGTGCCGAGGCGTCGAAGCGGGTCTCGCCCAATGAGGGTCGGTCGAACTATCACGTGATCCTGCACAGTACGCTCTTTCGTATTCAGCCCATTTCGAAGTGTTCAAAAGCATTTTTATTTCCCATATAAAATTAAAAGGTGTGTCTTTTGACACACAAACCAGTTTTATTTACTTATTTGTTCCTTTAGTTCTCATTTTTAATATTTGCGTCAAGATTTACATCGCGTGTTGAGAATTCTGTTATCTGGCAACGCTGATAACGCGCGGCCGGCGGTGCTTGGTGCCGCGCCAGCTTCCGCGCGAGCGTTCATAGCGCGTCGCGTTTTCGCGTGCAGAAAAACGCGCCATGTGGTCCGCGCTTTAGTCGGCGCTAATGGTGCGCAGTTGGTGAATTTAAGCCGCTCACACACTGCTCGTACGTCATAGAAACGACACGGGCTGCAGTCATGATTTCACTGCTTTCACGCCTCAATCAGGTTTCAAGCGTGTGTGCTTCGTGCATATGTATGCTTTTAACATGTCTAAAATGGGTTTTGATATGACCAGTGTGACGGGACCCTCATCTACAAGGAAGGCCTCAGACAGTGTTTGCAGCGTCTCTTTTGTAAAATGCATAAGCAGTGGGACCGCCGCTTTAGCGTTGGACGTTGGCGGTAGCCGGGAGAGCCAAGACAATTCATGCTGTTTTCTCTAGCAGTGATATTTTATTTCCAAAGCTTGCAGAAAAAAAGTCAAAAAGCGAGAAATTAACGGAGCATATCGTAAATGGCAACTTCCGCGCAATTTAGTGCTTTTCTTTTTTTGCACCGAAGCAGAAATTAGAAATTAGATACGTTTGGATCTAAAAGCGCCCGTGCAGAAACCATAGTCGTAGTCCCTGATCTTCATCTCCACACTGTCGTAGGGATAATAGTAGGATTCTTCTTGGCCTTTGATGTGCCAGGTAATACCGAGGGCCTTTGTTGGCGAAGTGTAGGTGAATTTACGTCCGTTAAGATTTGCCTCGTTGCAATCCTTGAACCACCAGCCACCACTTAGTCTTGCGGAGCATCTGTCTCCGTCGGGTGGCTGCGTCATGCTCTTCTTGACGGTGAACTTCTGTCCGTTGTGGTAGGACAACGCGTCGTAATCTGTGCATGCCAAAACACCAGTGTCAGCCAAGCGAGGCTGTTGACGGCTCTTGCATTATGATATTCTAACAAGCAGCAAATATAAAATATTATGTTCTGTGATATAATATGTTCTGTTATAGGCAAACATCTAGAATCATTTTACTGCGTCAGTGAACACAAAATGATTTTCGTTACTTCCAAACTGATTTGCATACAAATTGTTTAGACGCATTGATTGACACAACTGAACTAGTAACTTAAATTACAAATCACAGTACTTTTTTTCTGAAGTTAATGCATTTTAAAATCTGGTCCGAAAGGCTCCATGGTAACATTGACAACACTGAAAACGCGACGCCAAAAACGTGACGCTAAGTGGAGCAAGCTACCGCCCGCTACAAAGGTACGGCCATTATCATTCTTCAATCCATTTATTGATTCCTATATAGGATTACTATATGGGGACAGCACAGTTTGTACTTGTTTGGTGGCGTGCAATAAATTCTAAGCTAGCTCACGCCAAAAAGAAAAAAAAACGCTTAAAGTACAGTGTCGTTTTAAACTGTCTGCTCGACTTCCAAGTTATACAGCGTGTGACATCACACTGCTGGAGAACACGGGAAAATTTGAATGTTGATTTTGGCAGAACCTTCATTTGCTGCTTTCTCAATTGCTAATCTGAATGGAGAGATAATAAATAGCAAGTTGGGAAGACTAAAGCCTGGGTTTTTCGAAAATGCATTTAGTCTGACTAGTTCGACAACCCACTTAAAGTGTCAATAATTAATGTCCGGAATCGTGCTGGGGCTTCAGCTGTACCAGTCACTACGGATGTATGCAGTTGAACTGAATGGTAAACAAAACCTGGTAAGAAACAGCAGTCAAAAGTCAACATGATAGCAAAGGGCCAAACCGCGGCTCTCGAGCCGCGTGCGGCTGTTCACGGGTCCAAGTGCGGCTCACGGCTCCTTGGTAAGTCTGCCCCCTTTCTCCTCCCGTGTCACCAAGACAAAACAATATTCTACAATAAAAAAAAATAAAAAAGCTCATAGTCTTGGCAGTCTTGTACTAGACAACGTACATAAAACCATATTGCTTTTCGGCATAAAGATGCCCCATACATGGGTAAATTACTCTCAAAATGTAATTTAATTACATTTACAATTACTTTGTTTTAAAAGTAGTTTAATTACAATTACAATTACTAGTAAGTGAAAGTAATTCATTACGACTACAAATTACTTTTAAAATGTAATACAATTACTTATCTATGAGAGCGATTCGACTTGGGCCATATGACTTTAAGCGAGTAGTTAAGAATGCAACGCATTTGTTCTTTGCTTGCCCCACTTAGGAGGAGGCTTAGGCATCGCTGTGTAAATGTCATGTATTGTACGTTACTCGTGTGAATTATGTTAAATTATTAATACTACTGGACAGTCTGGGGCAATGAAGTCTTACATTCTTTTATTTTCAAGAAATCCCAGGTAGCACGCCAGAGGAATGCCCAACTTGGGCAAAGGTCTGGCAAACATAAGGGCCCAACTTTGGCGCAGTTAGGTTTTTGCACCATGGCACTCATCAGTGCCAAAGAACGGTGCCTAACTATAGCCTTAGTTGGGCGATACTAGGGCATGCCAAAGTTTGGCTCTTCTCTGGTACGCCAGAGGAGTGCCAAAGTTGGTGCCATACTTTAGCCATAACTGCCATAGTAAATCCTAATCTGGGAATGCGGGGTATGCCAAGGTTTGGCGTTTCTCTGGTCCGCCAGAGGAGCGCCAAAGTTGGTGCCATACTTCAGCCATAACTGCCAGAGTAACGCCTAATTTCGGTATTTGGGACGTGCCAAGGTTTGGCGTTTCTCTGGTCCGCCAGAGGAGCGCCAAAGTTGGTGCCAGACTTGAGCCATAGCTGCCAGAGTAACGCCTAATTTCGGTATTTGGGACGTGCCAAAGTTTGGCTTTTCTCGGGTCCGCCAGAGGAGCGCCAAAGTTGGTGCCATACTTCAGCCATAGCTGCCAGAGTAACGCCTAATTTCGGTATTTGGGACGTGCCAAAGTTTGGCTTTTCTCGGGTCCGCCAGAGGAGCGCCAAAGTTGGTGCCATACTTCAGCCATAGCTGCCAGAGTAACGCCTAATTTCGGTATTTGGGACGTGCCAAAGTTTGGCTTTTCTCGGGTCCGCCAGAGGAGCGCCAAAGTTGGTGCCATACTTCAGCCATAGCTGCCAGAGTAACGCCTAATTTCGGTATTTGGGACGTGCCAAGGTTTGGCGTTTCTCTGGTCCGCCAGAGGAGCGCCAAAGTTGGTGCCAGACTTGAGCCATAGCTGCCAGAGTAACGCCTAATTTCGGTATTTGGGACGTGCCAAAGTTTGGCTTTTCTCGGGTCCGCCAGAGGAGCGCCAAAGTTGGTGCCATACTTCAGCCATAGCTGCCAGAGTAACGCCTAATTTCGGTATTTGGGACGTGCCAAAGTTTGGCTTTTCTCGGGTCCGCCAGAGGAGCGCCAAAGTTGGTGCCAGACTTGAGCCATAGCTCCCAGAGTAACGCCTAATTTCCGTATTTGGGACGTGCCAAAGTTTGGCTTTTCTCGGGTCCGCCAGAGGAGCGCCAAAGTTGGTGCCATACTTCAGCCATAGCTGCCAGAGTAACGCCTAATTTCGGTATTTGGGACGTGCCAAAGTTTGGCTTTTCTCGGGTCCGCCAGAGGAGCGCCAAAGTTGGTGCCAGACTTGAGCCATAGCTGCCAGAGTAACGCCTAATTTCGGTATTTGGGACGTGCCAAAGTTTGGCTTTTCTCGGGTCCACCAGAGGAGCGCCAAAGTTGGTGCCATACTTCAGCCATAGCTGCCAGAGTAACGCCTAATTTCGGTATTTGGGACGTGCCAAGGTTTGGCGTTTCTCTGGTCCGCCAGAGGAGCGCCAAAGTTGGTGCCAGACTTGAGCCATAGCTGCCAGAGTAACGCCTAATTTCGGTATTTGGGACGTGCCAAAGTTTGGCTTTTCTCGGGTCCGCCAGAGGAGCGCCAAAGTTGGTGCCATACTTCAGCCATAGCTGCCAGAGTAACGCCTAATTTCGGTATTTGGGACGTGCCAAAGTTTGGCTTTTCTCGGGTCCGCCAGAGGAGCGCCAAAGTTGGTGCCATACTTCAGCCATAGCTGCCAGAGTAACGCCTAATTTCGGTATTTGGGACGTGCCAAAGTTTGGCTTTTCTCGTGTCCGCCAGAGGAGCGCCAAAGTTGGTGCCATACTTCAGCCATAGCTGCCAGAGTAACGCCTAATTTCGGTATTTGGGACGTGCCAAGGTTTGGCGTTTCTCTGGTCCGCCAGAGGAGCGCCAAAGTTGGTGCCAGACTTGAGCCATAGCTGCCAGAGTAACGCCTAATTTCGGTATTTGGGACGTGCCAAAGTTTGGCTTTTCTCGGGTCCGCCAGAGGAGCGCCAAAGTTGGTGCCATACTTCAGCCATAGCTGCCAGAGGAACGCCTAATTTCGGTATTTGGGACGTGCCAAAGTTTGGCTTTTCTCGGGTCCGCCAGAGGAGCGCCAAAGTTGGTGCCATACTTCAGCCATAGCTGCCAGAGTAACGCCTAATTTCGGTATTTGGGACGTGCCAAAGTTTGGCTTTTCTCGTGTCCGCCAGAGGAGCGCCAAAGTTGGTGCCATACTTCAGCCATAGCTGCCAGAGCAACGCCTAATTTCGGTATTTGGGACGTGCCAAGGTTTGGCGTTTCTCTGGTCCGCCAGAGGAGCGCCAAAGTAAGTGCCAGACTTGAGCCATAACTGCCGCAGTAAATCTTAATTTGTCGATTCGGGGCATGCCGAAGTTTGGCTTTTCTCTGGCTACCCACTGAAGTGCCAAATAAGTGCCAAAAGTGGCAAAGAAAGCCGAGAGGCCAGCCCAAGTTTCGAATATCTCTGGTGTGTCACAGAAGTGCTCTTTCACGCGTCCCAGAAGAGAAATAAATTAAACAAGCGTTGGAAACACGATGGTAAGATGTCATCACCTCCGTTCCCAAGCAGCACGGCAATACTTTGCAGTATCGTGCCAGTGCCGGCCGAAAGTCGGTTCCAATATTGCTCAACTGTCCAGTTTTGTACCACCGTTTGATACCCGACGGGTATTGCCGTACAGCTGTTTCGCCCCGGCCTAGCGTTCGCGCAATATTGTGCGAAAACTCTACGATGCGTCTGCTTCGTATTGGCCGAACGTCGTGCAAGTATGTGTACGTTGCATGTCATTTGTTGCATATCCAATCACTTATACGGACAAACAATTTTTTTTCGATCGCGCCCAGAAGTTTATTAAACAACTATCTTTGCACGCAATGTATTTTCAACATATTTACAAAGGTCACACTTCTCTGTAGAACGAAAAGCAAATTATAAAATACAATTAGCACTGTCCTCATGCCAAGCAAAACTCATCACACAAAATCCGCGGAGATTGAGAGGAAAGCAGGACGACTATCAGAATCATGCTTGAGTGCACTTACTAATAAAAGAGCGATATCATGTAATCCTTGATAGATGCATAATCCAACTCAGGCACCCCACAAACATATTCGAGGATTCGAGGACTGACGTCTCGTCGTCGGCGAAGAGCAGTTTTTGTCGAAGCGTGTCCAACAAACACATCACAAGTATTCCACGAACTCCGGTGCAAAAAATGGCTGTTACCGAAAAATTGGCATGGACGTATTCCGACCGTTTACGAAGAAAAAAACACAGCCGCGTCTGCAGCGCACGAAAGCAACAGAACACTGAAGAGCGCAGTTCGAAAACCGGACCTACGTGGCCCGCTTATTTCTATAACTAGGCAAACGGCGAAAACGACAGCCCCAGAGGTCCCATCAGCGTGACAGAGAAAGTCACGTGAAAAATTTTCGTCGAAACGTTTTTGTCCTACGCGTCCTACATAGAGAGGTCACGCTGGGTCACGCGTTTCGCTTCACCCTTTTGATTTGCTTAAAGCGGCTGTCGCGCTCGCTGACAGCCACACGAAGACACAAAAGCAGGTGGGGAGGATTTGCAAAAGGCGAGGTCGAAGGGGAATCAACAACGCATAAAAGGAAAGGCCGCTTCTCCGGCGACCTTGTCGCCTTGCCTAGTCTGTCAGCGTTCGGCTTCCATTGAGGGCCTCAGAAAGATAATCTCCTTTCTTGAGAGCGAAATGGACGGGGTGGTTATGTTTTTCGGGCTTGTCGCCATCCGATAAGCCTCAATTATTTCTGTCCCCACTCGCTCGCAGTGGCCTCCCATGGCTGTCGTACCGGTGAAATTAGGAGCGCAAATATACTCCAGAAGCCGGGCGAAGACATGATAAATGTAATAACAAAAACGGCTTGACATCACAAAAATAACAATTTTATTAAACGTTTCGCCTCCCATGCGGGAGGCATCTTCAGTAGAGCGCAGAGCGAGTGAGAGTCGCACAAAAAAATTCGGCTATTTAGGCATAAAGTTTGTGTACACGTCCGGCAGGGGGCCACGGTTCTTGTTTACCAGCGATGAATCACTTCCGCGTTTGTCGTTCTGGATGAACCAAGATTCCAGCAGCTTCCTCAGTCCCCACCTTTTATCCCTCGCCTTGTCAAAGTCAAATTGGTGTCCTGACGTCCATGCATGGTCGACGAGTTCGGACTTGAAGCGGGTGGCGTTCGTGGAATTGGCGACATCCCGTGCGTGTTCTTTTAGTCTTGTTTTTCTTTTTCGTTCCGTCTCTCCAATGTAGGAAGCGTCACATTCCTTGCACTGCACCTGGTAGATCACGACCCTTTCTGCCTCTGGTGGGGTCGGGTCTTTTGGCTTGGAGATAACATTGGCAATTGTTCTGTAGGGTTTGTATACAGTTCGTACCCCCAACGGCCTAAGGGCGCGTCCCAATGCCTCCGAAACCCCCTTAACGTACGGGATGCACACGACGTCTCGTGTTCGTTCGGCTCGATCCGGGCGCCGACGGGACATTTGTTTCTTAACGCGATTGATAAACCGGTCGGGGTAGTTACGTTTCTTCAAAGCCTCCCGCCCATGGCTAAGTTCTTGATCGCTAAGTGTTGAGTTAGATGGGTGATGAGAGTGGTAGTCAAGAAAGTTTTGTCTGTCACATGGTTTACCATATACGGATGTCTCCATCTTAAAGAAAGATTCACTAGTTCTATGGACACGTACATATAAAAACGGCAAGGTACTATCGGTTTCATGTTCGCAGGTGAACTGAATTGAGGGGTTTGAGGGGGATGCCATAGGGCATCCGCTGACCTGATGATATATGTCCCCATTAAAACTAAAATTACACTGGTTGACACGAAAACGCAAAAAAGGAGTATAACGTCATCAACAAGGAGGGTTGTGCGAGTGGACAACGACTGGTCTCCCAGCAACCGGTCACGGGCGACATCAACCGCCAGGGCGTTGGGGACATTCGTAAATAATGAAATCACATCAAAGGATACCATAGCCTCGTGCGGTAGCATGGTCTGAGCGCGTATAAGTTCAACAAAGTCACGGGAATTCCGGACGCTAAACTTATTGTTTCCCGTAAGAGGGCTCAGAATCATTACCAGATATTTGGAAAGTCTGTAAGTGGATGAATCAATAACATATACAATCGGGCGTAGGGGGCAACCCGGTTTGTGAATTTTGGGGAGTTCATACATCTTGGGTGTCGCGGCGTCAAAGGAGAAGAGATGACGGTATAGGTGATCACTGATGCGTCCTTTCTTTTTCAGCTCTCGAAGGTGGTCAGCTAACTCTCTTTCGGACTTAGCGGCGGGATCTCTTGATAGCCTCACGAAATAGCGACTGTCATTTATAACTTCATACATCTTCTTCAGGTAGTCATCCCTATTAAGCACAACGGTTCCTTTTCCTTTGTCGGCCTTTAAAATCATGATCGAGCTGTCTGACTTCAACTGATTAAGAGCAATGCGTTCTTGTTGATCTAAATTTGACCCGGCCGGTTTCACATTGTTCGAAACACTGACAACGCGGCTTCTCGCGAAATTTACCCCTGTGACATCGTGCACATGTCTGAGTTTCTCTTCAATTTCAATTATGAAGTCACGTTTTGGAACGTACCGTGGAGCAAGGGCATAGTCCAGTCCTTTAGATAGCAGAAATTGCAAGCCAGGGTTGGTAATAGTAACATAGGGTACGTACGGCAGAATTCTCTGCCATAAAAAAAATGATTTGGCTAACGCCAATTTAACGCGAAATAGGTGCAAAGAGTTTTGCGATAAAAAGCGTAAAGCGAAAAAAAGGAAAAAAAAAAAAAAGAAAGACTGAAGGAAAGGAGAAATAAGAAAAAAATCTGGTGACGTGGCCAAAAAAAAAATTCTGTTCATGTGATTTTTTTTGTTACGTGACCAAACAAAAAGAAAATAAAAAAAATAAACTAAATAAAAAAAGGAACACAAGAAAAAAAACAAGCCCGGTTTCGAAGCTAAGCCCGCTTGATCGTGAAACTAGCGCGCTGTCTGTCGCGCCAACATAACTTTTTTTGTCTTTCTTTATTGCAAGTTGCGCCAACATAACTCTGCCTGTAATGCTCACGCATTCTCCCATCATAGGAGAAAGCTTAGTTGCCTTCGTAGTTTTTCATGCATGTGTTATTTTTATTTGTGGCAAGAGTTCACGTCCAGAATGCTTTTAGAGTTTTCGAGCAAAACGAGTTTTCTTCATCTGAGTCACCTTCTAGAACCAGTAGACCGCACTGGGTCGTCGGGCTAATCAAGCAGCTTTTTTCAAATTCTCTGGCGTGCCCGTCCTCGGATCCGAGGTCGCCGTTTGACAAGCTTAACTTTCTTCCACCTTTTAGCCGCAACCCCCACGGCAGCTTTCTTCCGTCCCCACTCCCTCTCGAGAGGATGGCTCGCCCCGAGGCTAATCCCATTCTCTAGACGCTCTTTCCACCCAACGATGGCCCTTTCCCTCCCCGTCCCCTAGCTTCGGGAGAGAAGGTTCTTCTCTGTAGAACGTCCCGTTTGTACAGCGGCCTTTAAAGCTCAAATTGTCCTGTCTGATCGTCCCTTTTGTGTCTCCACTTTTAATGTTTAAAAAGTATCAACACGCTAAAATAGTACAATTTCCAGGATTTTATTTTCATTCCCCAAGTGTGATGCGGGAGCCGCGCCACGGAGCCCCGGTCGTTTCCGCTCTTTGTTATCGCTAGGATTTGACAGTGCTCAATCACAATGCAAGACAGACACGCACAGAGCCACGCTCGCTTTTGCAATGCGCCGCCTAATAATGATATCTCTTGTGGAAACGTGCGTACATCCGTCTTGTCCAGTGTTAGCTCAATTGACAGCACTTTCTGTAAAGGCGGATTCACACCGGGGCTGTAAGCAGTCGCGCGATCCAACTAAATCGCATCGCAAAAAAAAAAAAAAATAAAAGTAATTAGTTGGTCAATTTGGCGTGCGCGATGAGCGAGTCCAACGCCTTCGTTGGCGAGTCGCTTCTCAAAAACTCTCGCTCCGAACGCCGTTGGTTGGCTGGGCCTCTCCGCGACTAGAGTGCATTGTAAAAAGTCGGGTCAGCAAGCGACTGCTCGAAACCCGTCACTTTTTGCCCGCGATGGTCGCTTTTGCGATGAAAGTTATGGCGCGACTAGATCGGATCGCCGGTGTGAACGCGCCATAATGTCGAACCAGTCTCATGGCGCGCTCCGATATTGGCTTGTGTACCTACGCGCGAGTGCAACCTCTGGCACAATTTATTTGCGTTTGCAAAGCCTGCTCCAGCCGCGTCAAAACATTCAGCCAACCTTTGGACTGCAGAAATCAAGAGACACCCGAAATAACATAAAGTTGCCAGCCGAATAAAACTTGATTTCTATTTAATTAAGATGAAGACCACCCGCATACATCAAATAATTCGTCAGCCGAACTCCAAGGCAGTAAGCCTAGTTCTGGCACTTTTTTGGCAACTTTGGCCCGCAGCTGCCAGATCACAGGCAAACTATCGGGAAGCGAAGCCTAACTTGGGCGCTCGTTTGGCTACTTGGGCCCAAAGATGCCGGATCTCAACCGAACTACAAGGTAGTAAGCGTAACTCTGGCACATCTGTGGCGATTTTGGCCCGAGTGTGCCGGGTGACGGCCAAACTGTGAAAAAGTGAAGCCTAACTTTGGCATAAGTTTGGCGATTTTGGCCCGAAAATGCCAAAGCTCTTCCGAACTACAAGGTAGTAAGCCTAACTCTGGCACATCTCTGGCGATTTTGGCCCGAATGTGCCAGGTGACAGCCGAACTGTCAAAAAGTGAAGCCTAACTTTGGCATTAGTTTGGCGATTTTGGCCCAAAAATGCCAAAGATCTGCCGAACTACAAGGTAGTAAGCCTAACTCTGGCACATCCGTGGCGATTTTGGCCCGAATGTGCCAGGTGATAGCCGAACTATCAAAAAGTGAAGCCTAACTTTGGCATTAGTTTGGCGATTTTGGCCCAAAAATGCCAAAGATCTGCCGAACTACCGGGCAGTAAGCCTAAATCTGGCATTTTTTAGGCGATTTAGGCCCGAAGATGCCAGACGACAGCCGAACTACCCGGCAGCGAAGCCTAAGTTTGGCACTTGTTTGGCGAATTAGGGCCAAGATACCCAGACTGTTGCCAAGGGAGGTCAGGTTTGGCACTACTTTGGCTTCTTCGGGCTTTTTAGTGCCCTAAACTGCCAGACGCAAGCCAACTTTTGGCCCAGAACTCGGTGCTGCCTGGGATAATATTAAATTAGCTCATATGCTCGAAGGAGCCAGATCGGTAAAGTAAAATCAGGTTGACACAATTTCGCTAGCCAGGCAAATAAATATACGACAATTAGTCTTCTCAGAATATTTTAATAGTGTTATTATAATCCACACGTGCTAATAGGAACGCATTTACACACAGACGTTTTATGTTATTGTCCTGTCATGTACCTAAATATGCTATGTGCCTTATATATATGTGTGTATATGCGCGTCTGTATGATGCGTATGTATGTATGTGTGTGTATGTATGCGTGTATATACATGTATGTATATACATATGTATATGTGTATGTGTATATATATATATATGTATATGATTTTTTTGTTATCTTTAACAGCGTGTTTAACTTATGCTGTTCTTCTGGTTCTTTTTTATTTATTTATTTATTTGCTTAATGTTAAAAGCTGAAAACTTAATGTTATTACTTCATGTGTAGTATGTCGCCGTGTGCCAATTGTAAGGCTGCAGAGGCCTTGTCAAGTCAAACTTTTGACTTTTTGCCCCTGCAGCCTACATCAGTTTCTGATGTGAAATAAAGGATTGATTGATTGATTGATTCATTGATTTATTTACATTGAGTTGGAACTATGATGGTTCAGAATTATGTAAGAACCGAATCGGGGCTCCTGAATCAATGGTGACAATATTCCCAGGTGAGAAGTCAGTCTCCAAAACGCTAAATCCAATATGATACGAAGTAAAGCCAACAGAAAATAAACTTGGAACTGCGAGTGTGTCACCGAGAGCTAGGCCGCTGGTGCGGGCACTGAGGCTTTCAGAGGCATTCCGCCAGAGCCGCAGTCTTGCAAAAGTAATTTGTAATTGTGCCCGAAATTTTGCACTTACTGAAGCTAGAAAGTAATTAAATTACTATTACAATTCCTTATAGCCCAAAGTAATTAAACGCAATTACAAATTTAAAAGAAAGTAATTAAATTACATTAATTCAATTAGTGTACTTGAATTACTACTTCCTTTTGTCCTGCGGCTCTCAGAACGTTTATAGTTTTGTTTGCATCTCTAACCCCATGTCACTCTGGCCACCCCTGTTATAGCACATCATTTTTACCATCTCATAAAAGGTGGATCATGCCGGCGTGTTTCGCGGAACATGAGCCGAATTGTTCGTGCGAAACTACACGTCACACAGAAGATTTTAATTTCGTTCTAGTTTCTTAAAAGGGTACGTTCAGAACAATCATTAGCGTCTGCGATAACGAAGTTCTGAATTAGGTTTGGGAATTTGAATTTCTAAATTAACAAATTTAAACGATGTTTCAGCTAGAAAATAGCTAACAACCGTCTAGAATCACAAAATCAGCGCACGTAGAAAGACAGAAAGCACCCCAAGCATTTACAGCCTTTCAAAAACAGTTTGGGCTTGTTTTCAATTTTCGGTTTTCTATCGGCAGAGCCGCAGAGGTCCTGCTCCCTGCTGACAAAGCCCTCAATAACACGCGCCATTCCACATTCTTCGCATTTGTTGCGAAAGGCACTGCGGCAGAACCGATACCTACCTTGATGAGGACCCTCGTAGTCGGCAACGGTCAGCTTGTAACCCTCCTGTTTGGAGCCGACGACGAATTTGTGATAGAGCAATACTGTCGGTTCCCTTTGTCCTATTTTTGTCAGTTCGATTCTGAGAGCTTGTTGGTTGTTCGGAAAACTCGTAAGTGCATGAAGATTATCAAGTCCTTTGACGGAAGGAAAAAAATGCGCTTAGAAATAAACACGAACACCCTCTCCAAATGGTAAGACTGACTCATAAACCCTCCATGACGTGAGGCCTCACTCCTAACATGAGCTGCAGGAATGTGCATGGCGCTGACTAAAACCATAGATCAAACCAAGCTAACGATAGTAAATTGAAACAAGAAACACCTACAAGAGTAGCGACTCACATTTTTCGTTTCACGATGCTATATAATCATATGCTTCAATAGCAGAAAAATATGCATTGAATTATATAAAGATAATTGTTGGTATTCATTAGCAAGCTAAAATGCTGGCAGAATAAACTTATTTGTGAGAGCTTGTTTTGAATGGTGAGTATCAATGTTAGTTGCAAAGCAAATAAACACAGATAGGCTACGTCACCCGAGGGTATCTTTATTGACTGGTTTTGTTTTACATGTGAACCAAAATTAATATTAATACTACTGGTGATTTCTGTTTAACGCAATATTCTTGTTTCTTTTTGTTGGTTTGGGGGAGATTCTCAAAGGAGAGTTAACGTGGCTGACAGATGTGATGTGGGCCACGGGGCATTTAGCCCACTAAAGTCCGCGGGAAAGTTTACCCCGTGACGTGACGCGAAGGTGTCACGTTACAACCACGACTCCAACTGTCTATATGTGGCGCCACTCGTTTATCAAAATGGCGGTAATAGTGAGGATCGGAGATACGTGATGGTATACCATTTTCTAGGCCTGTCTCGTGGTGTGCTGACATTACTGAGCGACACGAATTATTCCCGCTTTGGCGAGGAAGCTGGAGTAGTGCGCAGGCAGGTCGCATTTTTCTCCCGAAAGCAACAAATATGCGTAGCGTAATATTGACTCCATGGTACAGTTTTTTTTTCTTAGGGGCGAAGCTCCTTAGGGTCTAGCCTTGTCCGGCGTCCGTGCTCACATCAATTGCACTGCCTCCGAAATCGGCCCAAATAAAAAAAAAAAAAAAAAGTACGTTTGTTTAGGGGCTCGAATTGGGAACCGCTTGCTTACGAGGCAGACGTCTTAACCACTACGCTACACTTTTTTTTTCTTTATTGCACACTACGCTACACTTCAACGTTGCATGTAGTCGCTCAACGTCTATACAGGAGATGGCGCTGCGGTCAAATGCTCAACTGCGTATATAACCACGATCCATACAACACATTCTCTTTCTGACATGGACCGTTGACTTAAGCGGTGGAGATGCGTTCCCCCCGCTTCTAGCGGATCCAAGCTGATCCGCTAGAAGAACCACTGGCTCTGCATTTCACCCACCATTAAGCAGTAATAATGAAGTTGAAACGCAATCCGGAACTCCGCACCACCCATGAACAATAAAATCAGTATCATCAGCACCACCACAGCTTCGCCGCAATGAACATCATTCACCACGTGGAGATGCGGCCACATTTTTTTAAAACATAAAGTCACGAGCAAAACAGAAACCAAATGTATAAAGCAGGCGAGCTCCTTAACGTTCCACAGGATTCTAAACCAGCGAGGAACGGACGACAAAGGGACAAACACACACATTTTCCACCTCATCACTTTGCTTCACTCATAAAGATTGAGACGTGTGTGTTTGCGCCCTTGTCGTCCGTTAGTTTCTGGTTTAGTATGGTGTGTACCAAAAATACTGTTTTGAAGTCAACGCCTCGGTATAGACGTTAATGTCGGTTTCACACCTACCGACAAATGTGTCTCAGAACGTAGTTAGTGAGTTAAATAATATTTTGAGGCACTTAAAGATGTGATCTTAAAAGTCACTCCACTTTAGATGTGTTAAACGGGTAGATCATTCTTTAAATCGAACACTCGTATGTTACACATCGAGTTTTGCAATTTTTAGAGATCCATCCCTACCGAAAAACCCAGTATAACGTTTCTCTATCTGGATTGTAAAACTAGACATCTACATGGATTCTATCTGGATTTCATGTTTGCAGAAGTTATTCACTTGGCATCACGCTGCTGTTACCTGATGACGTATTTTATGATCATCCTTCGGGCACAGCACAACGCCGCCGACGCCGCTTGTTTCTTAAGTATTGTGAAAAGTGAAGTCGTCCTAGAGGTATAGGACGACTTCTAGGATGACCGCAAGGATGACGCCAAAACAATGGGACAAGTAAGATCGCTCGATGAGCGGAGCGAGCCGCTCAATCGTATATACATTTATCGGTTTATACGACGCTTTTTCGCTCATCGGGACAAGTAAGCCTTTCGCCTAAAAACATGTTTTACGAATGCTGTCTAAAATATTATTAAAGTGTTGTTTACGAAGCGTCTAAATCTCAATCTTGTGCTCTTGGAAAAGTCCGACCATAGCTTTATGCAAGACACTTTGAAGTGGTCACCGACCACCACTCTTTGTGCTGGCTTGCTTCCCTTAAGAACCTAACCGGACTCCTCGGTCGGTGGGCGCTAAAACTGCAGGAGTATGATTTTAATATCGTCAACAGAAGTGGTCAAAAACATCAAGACGCTGATGGCCTCTGCCGATGTACGCTTACCCTTAAAGGGCCTCTGAAAGGAAAAAAAGAACTTTTTTTTTAACAGTCTGTTGGGACACGCGTGGCACTAAACAAATTTTACGCGAAAAAAAAAATGTTTAGAGCGGTATTCACGGCGATAAATTTATTTGAAATTCTGCACGCAAAGTCCATGACGTCACGAAGTGGTCATTCGCTCAATGCGATGGTAATTCGCTCTTTCCACCTCGACGCGAAGGCGAAACCGGTCCACTTCTCCTCCAGGCGCTCGGCATGCCGAGATGAAAAACAAGTAGAAATGAGGTGACTAGCAACTAAATCGCGTCTCGGGTAGTGAATATTTCTCTAAAAATGTTTTCTTTTGCGTATAATTAATTTTTTGACACGGATGTCCCAACAACACTGTTAAAAAACTTTTTTTTTCTTTCCAGGGGCACTTTAACACCATTACTACTCTTGCACTATACACAAATACCACAGCTTCAATCGCTCCTATTTCCTGTGAGACTTTGCCTTCCGAGCAGCGTGCAGATCGTGTGAATAATTCAGATACTCTCCCACTTGAGAGGCAGCAATCCGTCCAAAAGTTGACGTTTTACTAACAGAGCTCAACAATTGTTTATATTGACGGGATATTGTTTTGTCAAAATTATGATCCACAGGGTAAGCGTTGGCTCCTTGTCATACCTCAACACCTCTGACAAGAGATATTACAAAATCTGCAAGATGAGCCCCCTGCCCGCCATCTCGGATTCCTAAAACCTACACAAGAGTTTGTCATCCATGGGTTCTTTTGGCCCGGAGTGTATAGTGCTGTATTCAAGTGCGTCAGGAGTTTCCAGCTGTGCCAGCGTCGAGAGTGTCCCACATCAACTCCCCCAGGACTTCTCGAACCCATAGCTCCCCCTCATTTACCGTTCGTCGTTGTGTGAGTTGACCTATTCGGACCCTTCCCAGAACTGGATAATTGTGTATATCGACCATCTAACATGTTACGTAGAAACAGCGGTCCTTCCCAACGCTACAGCACCCTAAATTGCTGCGTTCCCGCTGAACCAGGTGATTCTCCGCCACGGAGCTCCACGTACTCTCATAAAAGATCGCGGACGGTCCCTTTTGTCTACCACCGTGGAGGCGCTACTTAGTTACTTACCACTAAATTTATTTCTCATGTCAAAAAGAACTTGAGATGAACACCAGAATGATGCAATGACGTTACTTCCAAGCCATGTATATTGGAAACTCGGCCGAACACGCGTATCATTGTCTTTTGAGGCCATGGCGACGCCTTAGACATTCTTTGTTGTTATGGAATCACTATCGACGCTCTCCTTTGTTCACGCAACGAATGCGAAAAACAGTACGGCCTTTCGACACGGGCTTCTGGCCGGGGCCATTTTCAGTGTTCGTGCGTATGGCATGCACGTGATGTGTTTGCCTTCAGAAGCAACAAACATGCGCGTCCTGGGCTGTGGAGATCGCACGCTGGGCTGTAAATTTTTAAAAATTGAAATGTTGGATAAATTGAGCTCTAACTCTACTGCTGATATATGCCGCAGCACACAAGACGACCAAGAAAATGACCAAGATCTGGAATGGGTTATACAAGCCAATGAAGCCAAACCAGCGCTGAGAGCCTAAAGACTCTGGTTAAAATTCACGCCCGACGTTTCCAAGTACGGACAACCACTGTTGTGCGAACATTAGAGACACGGCCACGAAAGATTGCTGCACTGCCATTGGCTTCCAAGAGCCTCGTGTGGCACAGGCATTGTGTACTGGCGCATTTGACGTTGCTTGCAAGGCAAACACAAGCACACCAAGGGACTTTGCTGAAAGTATATGCCTTTTCCGCTTGGTCTCGGGGATCAAAAACCACGGTGTCGTGTGCATGTTTTTATGACTGGATTGGTTGGCATAGCTGATGAGATCGGCCGCGGTCTATTTGAAAGTAAAGGCGATGGGCACGGCGGTAAACAATGCAATTTGGACGTTGCCATGGCATCACTACGTCGTACATCCGTTGCCTCTCATTGATCCCATTTATTGTGCGTCGTTGCCGACATAAATCACACGACGGGAAAATCTAGCCGACATGCAAAACTAGAGTACCTCAATGTCCTTCTGTTGAGGGTGAGGCCATCGTTCGTAGAACCTGATGACGACAGCACGCGCTCACATGGAAAATAGAAAAGTTGCAGGAAACAAAATGTCGCCCTAGCACAGTCAGCGCCACGAACGCGTGCAGGGACATGCTTTTTCACGCGCTTCAGAGCAAATAAATAAATATAAGAGTTAAAAAAAAATTGGTAAGGTGTCATCACCCCAAGCCACCGAGCCCCGAAGCAAAGTGCACATAAAGGCACGCTAGGCAAAACCGATCCTAGCAGCAAACGCGTGCCGCGAGCCACCTTTCGTACGAGCTCGAGAGAAGAAAACAACAGCAAATGCTCTTGCAGCTTGATTCTGCTGTCGCCATCTCGTCGAACTTAATGAAAAAGAGTCTGTCCCGTCCAATTTATTTACACAAATACTACAATACGCAGGGTGTTTCACTGAAGGTGGACAAATTCGATATTGCGAAAACTACGCGTTGCACAAAAAAAAAAAAGGCTTGTGTCGTTTTGTTTTTAGGCCAGGGGCCCACTTAGGCAAATGATTAAAGTTTGAGATAACTAAGTTGTTAATTATTTTCGAGTAATTAATCTTATAAATATTGAGCTTAAGGACATGGTTTAATTTCGAAACTTGCTGAGCATCATTGAAACACACTAAATAAGAGAATTGAAGTGCGATAGAAGACACCCCGATAGAAAAGACCATAAATAAAATATCATGGTCCATCAAACTTTCTTGATGGTTCGTCAAACTTCTCTGATGGCCCATCAAACTTCCCTGATGGCCCACCAGGCTTCCTTGATGGTTCACCAGACCTTCTTGATGGCTCTTGATGGTCTATCAGACCCTCCAAATATACCATCAAAGAAATTTCGATGGTCCATCATACTTCCTTGACGGCGTCTGATGGACCATTGAAAACGTCTTCTTGGTTCGTCAGTTGCTCCAATGGCACCTGATGGTCCACCAGACTTCCTTGATGGACCATCCAGAGCGTTAGATGGTCTGTCAGGTACTTTAGTGGCAGCTAATGGTCCATCAAACCTCTCTGGTGGACCATCACAAGCGTTTGACGGTCGGCCAGAAGCTCATAACTGCATTTGATGGGTCGTCAGACCATCAGGCGATGGACCATCAAAAGTGTTTTGTACCATCAAATCGCATTTATTTATTTATTGCATGTTGCCCCGCAGTGCCAAGAGGAATTATTTCAGGGGGAGGGGGGTGTAGGTGTGAGAATCCATTTGCACAAGAATTACGGTCGTCAGATACAGAAACATACAAAAAAAAAAAAACAAGTTCGCAAAAAAAATTGTGTTGCTTTGACAAAGTATAGGCATTTCCACGATTTATATTCTGCGGTGGCTGTTATATGTGACGACAATATTCCATCAGTCGTGGGCGCGCGTTGTTGCAGTGGTTCTGAGCGAGTGCGTATTCCTCTGAACTCGATCGCATGCATGCTTAAACCAATCGCATATATACTGTGAACGACTTAAGTTTCGCGAGAACCTAATTTTCGCGAATTTCGCAAATCGCCGGCAAATCGCGAAAAATAGTTCCCGCGAACAATTCCGGTAAAATTTGAACACATGAAAATCTATATTGAGATTATACCGCGTCGCAAAAATTAGAACCCGCGAGTTATTACAAAACTTCAGATTTGACCTAAATCGCGAAGTATTGAGCCGGCGAAAAATACGTCGTTTACTAGTATATATATATATGAATACAATAACAGAACATTTTTAAACCCGCTCACACCATCAGAATTAACTGTCGATTGTACGACAGGCCTACTTGATGGTGCCTGAGAGACAATCAAATATTTCCTGATGGTGGCTGATGGACCATTAAAGGCTTCTGCTTAAAGGTCGGACCTTCAAAACGTTTCTTGCTGCGACTGACGGACCGTCGAAACGTTTTGATGTTGCCCGGGTGAGAGCATCAGGATATCTCGATAGACCATCAGAACGAAAAAAAGGCTGATGGCGCTTCTCATGTCATCTTTCGGTGGTGGAAATAATGTGACCACATTCAGGAGGTTTCAGGAGTGGCCGAGAGAAGGCGCCAATGATCTCGCGTCGCTGCGCATTCGTGAATTACATTCGGTGCATAAAGCTAACAGCGGCGTGGCTCGATAACAGGGTGTTCAATTTCTATTAATCCGCCTCAACAATTGTCCTGGCATACTCGAAAGGTAACGAAGGCACCTTCTTATAAACTCAGGTACGTTTTTGCAACCATAGTTTTGTTTTAAACTGTTTTATTGTCCGTTGCTGAAACAATTTGTTGATCTGCTTTCTATGTCAAGAAAATCATGTTTACAATCCAAGTGGCAGAGAATGCGTCGAAAAACGCACTTTGCTTGATAGGAAATTTATTTACCAGGTGCACGTATACTATAAACTAAATATTTGCGAAAAAAAAAAAAAAAAAAAAAAAAACGTTTACGAAGCCGCGAATGCGCTAGTACGAGGCCTGCTGCATTCTCGGGCCGACGAGGCTTAGTGTATTGCACGCTGTCGCACGACGCCGTCATGCCCAGCATAGATGATGGGGACAGAGTGTAGATAGCCCCGCAACAGACACCGAGGAAGTTTCTGCGGATCGTGGAGTCTTGAAAGTAGTGAGTAGATTAAACGCATTTTCTCTGCTATTTTGTTTTTGCTGTTTGATAATTCAACGTCCAATCATTTCCAGATAGAAATATTAACATGCCATAACCTAAATACAAACATTGTTTGCAAGTCTCTACGAGGATTTCGGAAGGTACCCTAACACTTCGGATGTTCTTTTTTGAAATAATAATTGGCACAAAATAAAGTCCACAATTGACTGTAATGGAATCTGTCTTCTGCCGGTACATATGTGTAATTAGAAATTCATACCGACCAACAGATGTTCGCACCATGAAACGATCACACCATAAATGTCCCAAAATACGACAGATCATCAAACCATCATGCCATCAAGCCATCAAGCCACCAAACCATCACACCATCAGGTTACGATCAGGTAATCAGAACAGCAATGTCCCAAAACACATGAGACAATCAGCCTGATGGACCATGAGGATTTTTCCGGGTGATTTTTTCGATAGACGCGCTGCATTTTACAGCTTCTTAAAAACAGCAGAACTTCGACGGGTTTCTAAGTTTTGGTTTGCAATCGGAGCGCTTCTGGGTACCTACGGCACCGCACCCCGTGGAGAAATAGTGCAACCAACATTTTGCTTCGCTGTGCTCGCTCAATGCAGCAGAGGCAGCTTGCACTATTTCTCCACAGGGCGCGGTGCCGTCGGTGCCGAGGAGCGCTTCGATAGTAAACCGAAACTTAAAAACCCGTCGAAGTTGTATGGTTTTTGAGAAAGGTGTAAAATCTAGCACGTGCTTTCTATCGCACTCCAACTTTTTCATTTAGTATTTCTGATGATGCTCAGCAAGTTTCCAAATGAAACCGTGCCCTTAAACTCAATGCTTAAAAATAATTACACGAAAATGATTAGCAACTTAATTATCCTGAACTTTATTAATTTTCCCTAATAGGCCCTTGGCTTAGAATCAAAACGACACAACCTTTTTTTTTTTTTTTTTGGTGCGATGCGTAGTTTTCGCAGTATCGAATTCGTCCACATTTCTTAAAACACCCTGTATACTAAAATGTATAATGTTCTCTCCATGGTATTAAAATGGAGGTTGGAGAAACCTCTTGTATGTACTACCATACGCTCTTCCAGATTTTTCTTCTAGGTAATGTAAATCTTAAAATTGTTTGAAAATGCGCTCAAAACGGTGAAAACACCCATATGTTTAAAATTTATTAAGAATCTACAGCCCTTTCAGGGGAAAACCTAAGGGTCGTACGACCTTCATGACGTCTTCGTAATGAACCTCCGAAAGAATCAACACTCTCGTGCATTCCTGAAACTCAGGTTTGTGTAGCGAAATTCGCCCACTTAGTGACGAGTGGGTGAATCTACTTAAGGGTGAACGGAGTATAGCGTGATCGCTAGAGCGCTTCGCGTTCCCGCCGCAAGAGGGCGAGCAAGGAGGTGGAGAAACGAGTCCGAACGCCCGCATGAGTGTTTATACCTCCCACTGCCATTCGCGCGAAAACTAGTGACACGGGACAAGCGAGAAGTGACGTTCACACTGCAGGCAAATGGCGAGCCGCTTTCGAGAGTTGCCTAACGACGGTCAACGGTGGACCGGCGGCTGCCTGGCATCGTCACCCGCAGCGGAAAAATTTCAAGAGCAAGCTACTCAAGACGGCGAGGATGCCTGCGTTGCAAGGCAAGATATGAAGATCGTCATGCGTCCCAGGGGAGGCCTGAACCTTGGAGAAATTTCTAGATTCGAGATCAGCCGAGCCATCGCCCCAGCTGCGAACGTGAGTGGCGAGGAGGTAACGCAAACGTCATCTGCCCGGACAAACAGCAAAACATAGTCGTTTTAGTACGTATAAACGAGAGAAAGCAGACCGCTACCCGGCAGTCAGAAACCTCACTATCAACGGCATTGCACACGACGTCAGCGCCTAGGAGACCGCTCCCCACGGCACCGTTAAGGGCGTCATCAGGGGTGTTCCGTCGACGGACACTATTCTAGAAATTGAAGAATCTTAGTTCAAGACTATAATTCGACTACTGTGCAAGTCAACCATATCGGTAAGACGACGACGGTGATCATCGCATTCGGCGGCGACAAGGCCCCGAACCACAGATACGGCAAACTGTGGGTCGAGTGTTCGCTGAATCGCAAGCAGATCGATATGTGCTACCGGTGTGGTCCCCCTGCCACCAAATGGACGTTTGCCCAAACCCAGAAGACAGGATATGCCGTGGTCGTGGAATGAAGAATCACGAAGAAAGCCACGTCTGCAGTAACCCCAATTGCAGCCTCTGCGGGGAGAACCACCTCACCACAGACAAGAAGTGTAAAGCAAGGTTCAAGACGCCATACGTCGTTGGTAAACGGCGTTGGGAACGTGAGCAACGAGAAGAAGAGATGTAGCTGCAGCAGCCGAGGGTGCCAGCGTGACAGCAGATAACGTGGCAGGCGTCGGACGGGCGTCGCAGCCGCTCCCAGAGAAGGCGAGGGAGAAGCAAGAGCGCTACCAGGTCACCATCGGCAGCTGGGGCTCGCAGGCGCGAATCTCAATGGAGGCCCAAGTCGAAGGCCCGGCGGAGCGACCGCGCCGAGAAGCAGGTGGGCCGGGCAGCGGGGTTTCCCGTCGCTCTCAAGAATAGCAATTTCCCTTCCGTTTGCTCCTCCTTCCCTTCCAGAGACAGAGTGTTGACACTGTTTGGAACTCAAGCAAAAGGTAGAGAGGCAGAACAATCAAATCAAGAGCCAAAACAATCAGATGGAGGCAATGATGGAGTGTATCGAGGTACTCAGTAGACCAAAGAACAATGGTAATGACGTCAGCGTAGCTAAAAGGAACGTAGCCAAGTCATACACCACCTTCGCCGCTCCCGCGGCGCCGAAGGCGATCACGCCACCGGCGCTGATCACGCCACCGGAGTTGACGCAGTTAGAGATGCAAGCTCCAACGACAGAAATGGCACTCGTTTCCATGGAGGAAGAGAAGGCCGAGGCCGCCGTTCCTCCGACAATGGAGACGGTCATGAGCATGCTTACACAAATCTCCAAACAAGTTTCTCAATTGCCTGAGCCAGTGAAGAGTCTAACAGTAAGAATGAAAAATGTGTAGGCCAAATGCAGAGAACCCTCCGTTAGTTGCATGCGAAAACTAAGCATCTCACGGTTGCCAAGATGAAGCCATCACGAGTTAATCTACGGGTCAGGCAGCGAGAAGTTGGTTCCGTGCGCAAATCTACCGCTCAGAAAGTAGAAAATGACGAAGACTAAAGGAAAGCAGAAATAGACTGCGACGTTACTTCAATAGAACTGTACGAGTGTTATAAACAAGATACAGAAGTTACAACTATACGTTGATAAATTGGACCAGTAACCGGATATCATAGCGTTACAAGAGACCAACGGCCGGGCGAAGCTTGCGGTATACATAACGTATACGGACCCTAGCGAAAAGGGTACTGCGATCTTGGTCCGCAGCAACGTGGCGGCCACACAGAACGTGACCACTCAGCGAGGCTGCGAACATACGCTCATGAAAATTCAAAGCAGAAGAGTGGGGGGTGACAAGAACATCTTTGTCCTGAATGCGTATTGCCGACCGTCCAGCAGGGTCATTGACTTTGAAGGCACCATATTGGACTGCATTACAGCAGCAAGAATGAAACCGATCTTAGTGGTAGGAGAGTTCAACGCGGCCTACACGGGGTGGGGTTACAAATATTCGTCCAAAAGAGGAAACCAAATGGTAAAAGCTGCAGAGGATCACGACATGGAGGTGGTTAACGAACCGGGCGTGCCGACCAGGACAGGCACCAGCACCGGTCAGAAACACCACTCCTAATCTAACGTTAGTTCAGGGGAACCTCGACGTTACTTGGCGTAACACGGGAGAGAATCTTGGCTCAGATCACGACATCATTTGTGTCACCCTCGGGGGGATCGATATGAGGGCGAAACTGGGTCAAGCCACCATTACAGACTCGGACCGGTTACGTAGACGCGCAGACTGTGAAAGCAAGGACGAGGACCAAGACACCAAGACGTATAAGGCATGGGCCAAGAAGCAACACAAGTTTGTGAAGAAATTTACACAGAAGATTACTACGACTACGCGAGTTCCCTTCTTAGACAGGAGGCTTAGCCACGTGTGGGCGGGCAGGCACGGTCTTACTCGAAGATGGAGGAGGCGAAGACATAACAAGAAGCTTCGGAGATGCATACATGACCTTAACAAGCAGGCGGTCTAGCATGCGCAGCAGCTATGCAGGGAAAATTGGATGAAAATGTGTGAAGACCTGCAAGGCACACTGTCTACAAGGAAGACTCCGAAACTGTTGCGGCACCTGATGGGGAAAGCGCTCGAGACTTCACAAGAATGATCAACAGTTACGACGGGGACGGGAGAAGCTCATCCGTGAACTCACAAGTAGATACCTCACGACCGAGAAGAGAGGTAATCCGACTCTGGAGTACGAAGGGGATAGCAACGTCGAGATGGAGGAAGCCTTCACCGAACTGCAGCTGGTTGCGGCCATCAATGAAAGTAATCAAGGCAGCGCACCAGGCATAAACGGCGTTACACACAAGATGCTTAAAAATATGAGTGTCGAAAGCCGAGCGGAACTGCTAAACCTCGCCAACGCGTCCTCGCAGAAGGGTTCGTTACCAAAAGAGTGGAAGAAGCGGAGGTGCCTTTCATTCCCAAGCCGGGGAAACCACCCCACGTCGACAACTTGCACTCCATCTTCCTCACGTCGTGTGTGGGGAAGGTGGTCGAGCGTATGGTTTTAAGAGACATTTGGACATCGACCATGTACGGGTTCCGGAGGCACGTGGGCACGCAAGACGTCTTGGTGCAACTACACGAGCTGGTAATCAGGAAAGCAAAGAATCCTACGCCAAGAGCTATCCTGGGGATCGATCTCAAGGGGCCTTCGATGACGTTACACAAGCAAGTATTCTCCGTAACCTGCGGCAAACGGGGTGTGGAAAGCGAACATTCAAGTGTGCACAGGATTTCTTAAGCAATAGAACGGCAACGATCAAAATTGGAGAAAAGGAGTCGAAACCGATAGCCCTGGGAGACAGAGGCACCCCGCAAGAGTCGGTTTTCTCGCCAATTGTCTTCAACCTGGCACTCCTCCCGCTCTCGGCCCTGCTTCAAGACATAGAGGGCATAGATCATGTTATCTACGCAAACGATATCACTGTGTGGACGTCGAAGGCAGGGTCGGAGAGTTGGTTGGACTAGACCCTTCAGGGAGTGGCAAAGACCGTGCACCAGTTCGCTAAATCGTGCGGCCTCAGTTGCTCGGCACAGAAGTCGGAGTTACTCGTCATCAAGCCAAGAACAAAGAAAGGAGAACAAGAGAACGTCGGCATCACCATCGACGGGACAAGCATAACGCCAACCACGCAGGCACGTATCCTGTCCTGGGTGTCATCTTCCCGAACAGCGGCAAAGCGGGGGCGTCGATCGAAAAGACGAAGGTTTCTAAGGACTAAAATACGAACATGATCAGAAGAGTCATGAACAGAAGTGTAGTGTTCCAAGAGTCAGACAAGAAGGAAAGCGGCGATAGGCCAGGATAGAGAAGGATAGAGAATTTCTCTGGCTTCCTTTTTTCTACCTCAATAAAAACAAAAGAGAAGAGGAGGATGAAGAGGTGGATAGAATAAAAGCGGCAGTTTTGATCTTGACGCGTGTTACGAACCGTTACACTTGGCGCAGTCGAGAAGATCACATGAAAGATGTGGTTTTCTTTAATTTTGACGGTTGGCAAAGAAGGACAGCCAATACTGGAGAGCTACCAGCTAAACGGTGAGGAAACAGTTCCAATGGCCCGGGAAGCTAACAGCATAGAACTTATCTCCTTCATCGCCAGGAAAGCGAAGTTGTCGCCGAAAGAACTTCTAAAACGGAAGGTGAAACTAAACATCATAGTGCAGGAATTCTAGGAGTGGTTTCAGAAACCGACCACTACTTCTGGTGAGGTGATTTCGGCCGGTAGAGACTTGGCATCGGTTGTTGCTCAGCTGCTGCAGTTGCATGTATCTCAAATAGAACGCCAGAGGCAGTTCATGACCACCATGTTAGAAAATATGAGAGTGGAAAGACGTAGGCGGGAAAAGACAGTAAAGCCAGATATGTTTAACGGCGAATCTTCAGCTGCTTCTACGTGGCTGAACTTCTACAAATATGCCTGTGAGAAAAACCGCGGGACAAAAAACAGCGCGCGGATCAAGAATTTAAGGCTCTTTCTCGCAGGGAATGCGAAAAAGTGGTACGAATTTCATGTGGGTGCGATTCGTGGGATACGTAGAAGGAGAGCTTCACAATATCTTCTGACAAAATGCGGTTGAATGTGGGATAAGGCAATATTTTACAAACATCGAGAAGGCAGCCTACTAGATTAGTTTTATGAGAAAGAGCGACTTGTACAGCTCGCCGATTCTAATTTACCCGAAACATCGATCGTCGCACTGGTCATCCACGGGATGAGCAAAGAGGCAGAAAGACAAGTGAGAGCGCACTCTCCAAAGACCATTGAGGACCTTCTGTATTCACTGAAGGTTGTGTTCGTAGACCACTCCATTCCCCACGGAAAACAACGACCACTAACGAAGCTCAGAAGCGCGACCGTCAACACCCACAGCGGCCAAAAGCTTCCAGTAAACCGGGCAAGTAACAAGCCTTAAATGAACACAAGACCCAATTCAGTCAGCCACGAAGCACGTGCGAATGCATGCGCGTGCCATCGCATTGTGGAAGGGCCGCAATGCGCGTGCTTCGATACATGCCACCGCATCGTAAACAGCGGTGCTAACGACCAGACGGAAATCTAATAAGAGGGAGCACAGTCCCTCCCGATGACGAAGAAAGCGACTGTCTACTTGGTTAAGTACAACATCCTTTATGCCCCTGTTATCGTCAGTGGGAGACACGTGGATGCCTTCGTTGATACTGGAGCATCCATCAGCCTTGTCAACAAGAATATCGTGGACCCAGAAAAGATACGAAGTCGGCTGCCCATCGACGTTTACAGCTATGATGACAATGTTAAGCTAATGCAAAACTGGACGACGTTGGAAGTCGAGTTTAAGAGAAAGAAAATCCCGGTCAAGGCACTCGCCGCAGAAGACGTCGAGCTCGTGTTCGTTTTATCACGACTCGACATGAAGCACTTCCAAATGAACATAGCCTGGAAGGACGAAGTAACCCTAGACAAGGATGCGGATAGCTCACCTGCTGCTCCAGGTCAAATGGTCAGAACTGTGAAGAGGTCTAAGTACGTACCAACATCGTTCCCAGATTTGATATGTGTAGAATCATATCCATCAGCAACATCGGTTATTGAGGTTCCATTCAAGCTACGCGACACATCTGCAGTGCGGAAAAAACCCTACAGCATGTCCCACGAAAAGAAATTATGGCTTAAGCGGGAAGTGTAGAGAATGCTAGATGCCAGGATCATCAGACCCTTGACGTCAACGTTGTCATCCCCAATCACCATAGCCCCTAAAGAAGATGGCATATTTCGTCTCTGCACAGATTATCACCAAATCAATTCCCAGACAGGACGTGCTCCTGGTTCTACAGGATCGATCTCTGTGAAGGCTATTGGCAGGTCCCTCTACAAGAACACATCAAGTCCTTTATTGCCTTTGTAACACCAATCGACGTGTACGAATATAACCGACTACCATTTGGTTGGAAGTACTCTGGAGCCAGGTTTCAGAAGATGATATTGTCACGAATGACAAGTGATGAGGCGGCGAATAACTGAATAACCTGAATGTTTAACAGGGCGAACTTGTGCCCAAAAATAAAAGGAAAAATAAAGATAACAGCAGAGCGTCGCGGGCGTCGAAGGCGGCGAAGCAGTAAGATCGAACGCTGATGCGAAACTAATTGTGGTTCGCCACGCGGAGCCCCTTATGTGCACACGTGCGGTTCTGGAAGATTCGGCATAGAAGGTTCTGCGTGTAGAACATTCTGACCTCGAACAAGCAGCACGGTTCTCGAATTTACCAGAACCTTACGTCAGCGTCAACAAAAATGCGTCCCCGCGACCAGGACTCTAGATTTCTGCGTGGAAGGCACGCTCGATAACCGTTAGGCCACGAGCGCACTGCCTGCTTGGTCAACTGCGCTCGCGGCATCACTCCTTACTTTAAAAAAGTGCATCGCCCCGATGCAACACAAAACAAAACAGAGCAAATAAAAAGGAAAGTAGACTAAATAATCATTTGGAACACATAAGGTCCACAGTCCTATCGAGCGTAGTACGGATTCATTCAGGCCGTGGTGGACGGCGTGATGATGTTCTTGTTCCGTCGGGCATCACCTCGTAGTTCAGATCTCCAAGTCGACGAAGTACCTTGTACGGTCCGAAATACCGTTTCAGGAGTTTCTCGCTGAGGCCACGGCGACGAATGGGGACCCTGTCTGCGGGCTGGAAGTGGACGTCCCGACGACGAAAGGTGTAGCGGCCAAAGTCGAAGCGTTGTTGAGCTTTAATCCGGAGTCTGGCGAGCTGACGGACTTCTGCCCGTTGGGCAACCATCTGAGGGTCGTCGCTTCTGTCGACAGCCGGTTCTTGGGGTAACATCACGTCCAGCATTGTCGTTACCTTGCGGCCATGAACCAGTTGAAAGGGTGTCTACCCAATGGACTCTTGCACGGCCGTTTTGTAGGCCAACGTGACGTACGGCAACACTTCGTCCCATGTCTTGTGCTCGACGTCGACGTAGATGAAGGTCATATCGGCGATGGTCTTGTTGAGTCTTCCCGTCGGCCCGTTGGTCTGCGGGTGGTACGCCGTGGTGCGACGATGGCTGGTGTGGCTGAGAAGAAGGACTTCTTGCGACAGCTGGGCCATGAATGATAATCCACGGTCTGAGATTGGGATATGGGGAAAGCCGTGCCGGAGGACGATGGACTCGATGAAAAACTTGGCAACTTCGACAACAGTCTCTGCAGGAAGGGCTTTCGTTTCGGAGTACCGGGTGAGATAATCTGTGGCGACGATGATCCACCGGTTCCCCGACGTCGACGTCGCAAAAAGGCCGAGTAGATCCATTTCGATCTGCTGAAAGGGTGCAGTTGGAGGAGAAATTGGCTGCAGGAGTCCGGCCGGCCTCATCGGAGGATTCTTGCGTCGCTGGTACTCGTGGCATGATCGTGTGTATAGGTGGACGGTCTTGGGGAGCTTGGGCCAGTAATACGTTTCACGAATACGGGCCAGTGTCCGGGTGTAAACAAGGTGTCCGGACGTTGGGTCGTCGGGGCAGGCTTCGAAGATCTCCTCTTGAAGGTCGGTCAGAATTACCAGCAGCCAGGACAAGTTGTTGTCCCTGAAGTTCTCCTTGTAGAGTACACCTTGTCACATCAGGAAGTTCGACAGGGCTCGTGAGAAAACACGTGGCGTGGTACTCCCGCGCCCTTCCAGGTGCTCTATTAGTGCGCGCAGCTCAGGATCGTCTCGTTGACGTCGTGCCATGTCGTCAATGTTCACTGCGCCTAGGAAGCACTCGTCTTCATTGTCGTCGCTGCTGCCGGAAGGTGTTTCGACGGGCGCTTGAGACAGGCAGTCGGCGTCGCTGTGCTTGTGGCCGGACTTGTAGACCACAGTCATGTTGAACTCTTTTAGCCGGAGACTCCATCTAGCGAGGCGTCCTGACGGGTCCTTGAGGCTGACAAGCCAGCAGAGCGAATGGTGGTCCATGACTACGCGGAACGGGCTCTCGTACAAGTACGGACGAAACTTCGTGATTGCCCAGATGACCGCAAGGCGTTCTTTCTCAGTCGTGGAGCAATTTTTCTCCGACGTGGATAGTGTCCGACTTGCATAGGCGATTACTCGCTCGGTGCCTTCTTGTAGTTGAACCAGTATCACGCAGAGTCTTGCGTTACTTGCGTCCGTGTGGATCTCGATTTCCGCATCCTGACCGAAATGTCCAAGAACACGAGGAGTCTGGAGTCGTCGCCTCAGCTCGTCGAATGCCTGCTGCTGCTCCTCGGCCCATTCGAACTTCTGGGCGTCCTTCGTGAGGTTTGTGAGCGGTGCAGAAATCCTAGCGAAATCCCGAACGAAGCGCCGATAGTAGGCACATAGTCCAAGGAACCTGAGTACGGCCTTCTTGTCTGTCTGCGCTGGAAATCCTGCGACAGCGCGAATCTTTTCTGGGTCCGGGCAAACGCCTTCGTTACTAACCACGTAACCTAGGAACTTCAGTTCGTCATAAGCGAAGCGACACTTTGACGGTTGGAGAGTGAGTCCGGCGGTTCGTATTGCTTAGAGAACAGCTCGGAGACGTCGCAAGTGCTCGTCAAAGTTGCCGGAAAAAAACTACGACGTCCTCGAGGTACACGGGACAGCTCTGCCACTTCAGTCCTGCCAGTACGGTGTCCATGACATGCTGGAAAGTTGCTGGCGCCGTGCATAGGCCGAAAGGCATCACATTGAACTCGTACAGGCCATCCGTCGTGACGAAAGCTGTCTTCTCTCGGTCGCGTTCGTCGACTTCGATTTGCCAGAAGCCACTCTTCAGAACCATCGATGAAAAGTATTGAGAGTGGCGCAGCCGGTCTAACGTGTCGTCGACGCGGGGAAGTGGATATACATCTTTTTACGTTACCGTGTTCAGCTGCCGGTAGTCCACACAGAACCTAAGCGTTCCCTCCTTCGTTTTAACCAGTACGACTGGAGAGGCCCACGGACTGCTTGAAGGCTGGATTATGTCGTCGTTCAGCATCTCTTGAACTTGCTCCTGGATTACCTTCCTTTGTTTTACGGAGACTCTGTACGGCGATCGATGCACAGGGCGCGCGTCGTGCTAGGTAATGATGCGGTGCTTCGCAACGGCGATTTGGGGTACCTTCGACGATGTCGCAAAGCAGTCGGTGTACTCGGCGAGGAGGTCGATCAGCTGCCCTCTTTTCGGGCCCGGAAGCTTAGGGTCAATGTCGAGCTGCGCTGGCGACGTACTGTCTTGCTGAGGTGGCGAGGATTCTTCAGTAATCCCAGTGATTTGGGCGGAGCTCCGGAGTTCCTCGACGTGACCCACGGCTGCACCTTTCGTGATATGTTGCGTTTCATTTCGGAAGTTCGTCACGAGGACTACAGTGCGGCCATCCCCAAGTTCAGCTACTCCTCTCGCAGCGCCTATTCCTCTTCCCAGTACCAATTGAAGGTTTCCCTCCCGAAGAATGTCGCCGCGGATAACTGCATCAGTCACGACGGTTACGACGACACTTGATCGCGGCGGCAGAGTAACGTGGTCGGCAGCGATTCGGGCGGCAGCTGACGCTGTTCGGGGTGTCCCTGAAGGTGGAAGAGGTGTACGCAGCGTCAATCTGTTTTTACCAAGGTCGATAAGAGCGCCGTATTCGCACAAAAATCCATGCCGAGGATGACGTCTCTGGCAGAGTCTTATAGAATAGCGAATTTCACAGGACACGTCTTGCCGTGAACCTCGGCGGGAGCAGTGCATCTTCCGACTGGCGTGACGAGATGTCCCCCGGCGGTCCGTATCTGTGGGCCATCCCACAGCGTCGTCACTTTCCGAAGGCGTTGGGAGAGCCTCCCACTCAGAACGGAGTAGTCTGCTTAGTGTCAACGAGAGCCGACGCGTCGTGGCCGTCGATAACGACATGTAGATTATTCTTCACCGTTGCAGAAGCGTCATTTCGGTCTCCGGTAATGTTTGAGTGGGGGCCCTCCGACGTTTGTGGTGGATCTTGGCGTCGGTCGTCTTCGGCAACTCCACCTCCAGGGGTTGCCGCGCCTAGTTTCCCCGGCGAGGAACGAGGGGCGACGGGCTTTCACGTCGGGGTCGCTGCGTCGGCGAAGCTGTTCGTCGTGGCGATGGCGACCGGGAGACGCGGCGAGCTGCAGGCGGGGGAGACTGAGGTCGTCTGAGGTATTCTTCGATCTCCTGCGGTCGTTCACCGTAGCGTGGACGTGGATCGTTCGGATGGAAGCCACGCAGCCCTATTTGCCGGTAGGGGCAGCGGAGGTAGATATGGTCGGCTTACCCGCAGTGGTAGCACAACGGGCGTCGATCGGCCGTCCTCCACACGTCGATTTTTCTCGGCGATAGTTGTTCCGGGCGGACATACTGGACTTCTCCTTCCCGGCGACCAGGATGCAACGGCATCGGTGTGTCTCGCTGTCGTGGCGCCGTGGATTGGCGGTTAGCTTGGAGGGGGGGGGGGGGGGGGGGGTCGTCGGGCCATGGTGGCGTAGCTCAATGTCGGTTCCTCTGGAGTCGTCGTGTTGATCAGGACTTCAGGTTGTCAGGTTGGAAAGCTCTGTAAACCTCCTCTCGAACAACCTCAGTGAGCGACAGTGGGGATGGGCGATCCGCGGCGGGGAGCATCTTGCGTATTTCTTCACGGACAATGTCGCGGACGATTTTCCGAAGGCCGTCGACACCGGTGGTATTCAGGTCCAGTCGGCAAGATGCGGCGGTTGGAGGAGCAGGCACGCCGGCGAGTCGATGGTAATAGCTTGCTCGGGTCGGCAGCGCGCGCTCGATCTTAGGGGCTTCAGCCACAAAACCGTGGACTTGTTGTCGGGGGATTGAGGACAAGTCTCCCAAAAATTTCAGCCTTCACGCCACGCATGTGGACGCGAAGCTTCTTCTCCTCGGCTGCCTCCGGATCGGCTCGGGCGCATAGGCGCATGACATCCTCTACGAAGCTGGTCACGCTTTCGTTGGGGCCCTGCACTCTTGTTTGGAGAAGGTCCTCCGCTCGCTGCCGACGGTAAACTCAGTCGTCCATCCGTTGTGGCGGGATACACGCTGAATTTTTCAGCCAGTCTTAAATGTCCTCGTGGACGTCTCCGTGAAAAGGCGTTGGAGTTCTGGGTGTGACCGGCAGCTACGCGACGGCAGAAGCGGTCGGGGTCTGCGCCTGGTTGACCATCGTCGTCTTCTTCGGCTTAGTCGTGGGTGGCAGAAGTCCGTGTTCCAGGTGTAGACCTTGGATGCGGCGATTTGATCGGGTCTTGATCTGGTCTTCGTCGGGGCCTCCGAAACTGGGGTTCGGAGTTGTACTGTGGGAACTTGGGGGGGGGGGGGAGGGGAGGTGCGCTGCACGGACATGCGGTACCCCGCACCTCCACCACAATGTCACGAATGGCAAGTGATGAGGCGGCGAATGACTGAGTAAACGAACGTTCAGTGGGGCGAAGTTGTGCCCACAAATAAAAGGAAAAAGAATGATAACAACAGAGCGTCGCGGGTGTCGAAGGCGGCGATGCAGCAAGATCGAACGCTGAGGTGAAACTAACTGCGGCTCGCCACGCGGAGCCCCTTATGTACACGCGTGGGGTTCTGGAAGATTCGGCGTAGAAGGTTCTGTGTGTAGAACATTCTGACAGCGCCAGCGTGTGTAGAAGAGAATTCAAGGAAGATGGTGCATTGACGTTCGTCCAGGCCTTCGTGATGTCGCGCATCGTTTAAGCGGCGCCGTATCTCAAGTTACTCAAGAAATACAGGGTGCAGTTGAACGTTATTATACGGAAGGCAACCAAGATGGCGCTGAGCATGCCGAAGCATTCGTCGACAGACAAGCTTCTCGGCATGGCCAAGCACAACGTCGTTGAAGAGTTAAAAGAAGCTCATCTGTCTAATCAAAGAGTTCGGCTCAGTCATACTTTGGCAAGACGTCGCGTTCTTGCCAAGTTTGGCTGGCAAGAGGCAGATCGGAAGGAAACGGGGCCGTTACCCAGGCTATGGGAGCATAAAATCGACTCTAAGCCGCTGCCTCGAAACATGAGGCAGCGTCGTAACGACAGCCGTAGAGCGGCTCGTATAGCGGCCTTGACGGAGACTTTAGTTCAAATAGAAGAGGAAGAGGGGGTCACTTTCTACACATACGCTTCGTTACCCAAGTTTTCATCGAAAGCACGCCGGCAGTTACGACAGGGAAGTTGCTTGTGACCTGCACCTCCATCAAGACGTCTTTTCCGGAATGGGCAGAAGAGGTCGCAATAGCTCTAGCACTCGCGCAGCCCAAAGTGGGAAGAATTGTCACTGACTCGCAAAAGGCATATAACAGCTAAAGAAAGGGGTGGGTGTCTCTTGCGGCAATACATTCTCAAAATAAACGCGACGTACAGAGCGTGACACTGTTGGCGCGAACAAGCGATCGCCAGTTTTTTGTGTTTTTCTCTTAGAACGGAAAGGCTGCCATCAAAGATATTATTGTTATAGAAAGACCTCGTCTAGGGCTCTAATATAAGAGGTAAAGGTATGAGCCCACTAATACGTTTTCTGAATAAATTGCGAAAAATCGCCGATGTCGTGTTTGCGCTAACAGTGTCGCGATGTGTACCTGAAAGGAACGTTGAGTTGATAAGGACTCCGGCTCAATCTGGGCTGGAGGGCAACGAACTTGCCCACCAGTTTGCCCGAGAGATGAAACACCGGGTAAAGGAAGGTGAGCCACGGTCCGTAATTGATGATAGCGACATTGCGAACCATTACAGGATGGAAAGGCGACGTTACCCCGATCCTCAAAAATCGCTTAGCAGAGAACAGCAAGCGATTTATAGGCAGGTACAGGCAGAATCTTTCCCGCACCCTTAAGGGGTATTCACACGAGGGAGAAATCCCGGGGATTTCTCCCCGGCACGCGCATTCCACGACGAAAACGTTAGGCTTTGCGATGTGCAAAAGCCTCGCGTTTTCATCTCGTGATTCTCGCGTGCCGGGGAGAAATCCCCGGGATTTCTCCCTCGTGTGAATACCCCTTTACCTTCAAAACAAGATGTACCCGGAAAGGTACGAGAAGGAATGTAATTTCTGGAGGACTCAGTTAGGCACACTCCAACACGTCATTGGAGCATAAGATTTTGTCAAGCCACCCCCCCTCCCCTCCCACACCTCTTACCGCCCCCACCACCCCACCCACTCCCTCATCCTCTCTTACCGTGCGATAGGATACCTTGCTAACCAGCCCCGCACTTGAAGACCAGCTTGTCCTGATCTCCAGGGGCCAGACGGCTAGGGAAGCATATGGGTCCCGTGAAGAGAGAACCACTTCCATCGACGGCGTTTAAGAAGACGTCGTAATTAGCTCGGTTCAATAAAGATGTTTCTCTCTCTCTCTCTCCAAGAGTTGCTTCTCGGGACCTCTCGGGAGCCGCCGTCGCTTCCGTCCTCCCCACCACAGCTCGCCTAATCGCAACTTTCACGACCTATAGGGGTGCGCACTGGCGCCTGTAAAAATGGCCGTCATTTGGCTGATTGTCGTAGAACAGCAGTACGAGGGTGTGTCAGCGACGCCTAAGTAATTCTAGTTTTGCAATATACGAGCAGAATTAGAGCTTATTTATTTATTTCATGCCAGGATAGGTGTAGGCAAGCACCTTTATTGTGAAGCCGATCATTCAGGAGCTAGGGAGCGCGATTCTCACACCGCGGTGCCACCATCGCTGAAAGTTGCGAATAATCTCTTTCATACTTAGGGTAATACGCTGTCAAAGCTGTTGACGGAAGCATCAGACTTGATCCTTTTGATCGCTTGCACGTGTTCTCGCGCAACCGAACAGATGAAACCACGCGCTTGTAAAAAAAAAAAAAAAAAGTCTTATAGATTAACACGCGGCCCTGACGTGACGCAGCTGCGGTGGCACTGTCGACGGCACTGCGCATGCGCAGATGCTTCCCTTCACGCGAATTTCGTTTCTGGGCATGCGCAGTCCCCACACCTTGTGTGGGCAAACGCGGGCTTGTTTGTAAACAGCGTGTTGGTCTATACATAGACGCTTCTTGTTTCCTGTCGTTCTCAGTCACGTGGGTTCCGTGTCTGGTATACGGGACAAAAAAGTAATAAAACATTTCAACCTGGAATATGCAAGAAAACATAGGTGAGGCAAAAAAATGTGTGACGGTCACGCATTTTTCCTGCACACCTTTCAGGGGCGTGGAGAGACGAAAACGATGTTTTACCGCATGCCAGAAGTGACGACATTCAAAATGGCTGCTCCCTTGTGGAAAATGTGTATATTCCTACTAAGGGATCTTGTATAAATTTCATATAGTGTTGTTGGATACGGCGTCTTGTGTAGGTATATGAAGCCCATACCCGCTTACAGGATTCTGTGTAGGTATTCGCGTCTCCAGCTCGACGCTCGCCCTCCCGCGGCGGAAACGGGAAGCGCTCTAGTGAGGGTCCCCCGATTCTCCTGCTCAGCGGGCATGGCGGAACTGCTCGCGATCATGGCTCGCAAAATGTCGTTTCCGAATGCAAACAACACTCTTCACTGTCCCAACGCAGTGCTGCAGCCGGTATGGGATTGTACGTGGAGAGTTTTAGTATTGCGCATAGAAGCAAACGCAAGCGGTGTGCGTTTGCGTTAGAGTTGCGTGCCCCACGTTGTGCGTGCGCCTCATCGCCATGCGCCATCCAAGACCGCCATTGTGGGCTCCGCGCACGCGCAGTGTGGAGCACGCAAAGCTAACGCAGACACACAGCACTTGCGTTCGCTCGAATACGCAATATTAAAACTCAATACTGTTTCACCGGCTTCCAACACCAACGAAACGTGCTGCAGTGAGCAGACGTGCAAGCAGGTAGGCGTTCCTTCGAACTGGAAAGGTTGAGATTGGCAAAACGACGGCGAGCAAATACAAAAGTAAATCAATGTTATAAAAAAAACTAATAATTAAAAAAAACAGCTTTTTTTTCACTTTTTGGGCATTTGGTTTGGAAATATATTGGCGGCGATTCTGGACGTTTCGCCGATTGTCAAAAGTCTCGGCTTTGATAGCACAATATACTTTATCCACAATTAATGTAATTTTACATGGATTTCTCACATTAGCTAAAATGTTTTAATTGATTTTAAACTCTTTTTTTATTTTATTGGTAATTAAAATGCAGCAATTGGAACCAGTGATGATAATTAGCACAGTTTTCATTGTCATATTTCTTCGCGCGTTTAAAATTAGATCGTAACTAACAAATCATATTAGAGCTTCAAGAATTACTTATTCAAATATGTGAATTTTAATATTATTATTATTAATACAAATCGCGGCAATGTATGCCTCTAATTAACGCCAAGATAACGAGAATACGCTATTTAACCATAATAGTCTTTCCAGAAAGGTATAATTCTGTTTTCTTTTCAGCATATGAAAAACTCTGACATAGTTATCAAGGTAGACAAACAGTCAAACACTGGATGTGATATGAAGTCCTACGCGTCACGCGGTGCTATAAAAACACACACGCACTTCAGCTGTCTGACTCAGATTCCGTCTTCGGGTTGTTGCAGTGAGAGCAGCGTTTATTAGTTTATGCGTTTCGTGGACATATTGTAAATATTTGAATTATTCTCTTATTCTTGTGCTGGAATAATTGTCATTATTTTCCATGACGATTTTCTGAGCGTGAAAACGGCAGCGAGAACGCACAGATATAAGCACTGATTTTTTCAACAACTACAAATATCAGACTGGATCGAACAATATGCCCAAAATAAAGTTTCCGCGAACAACTTTTCTAAGTAAATAATTACGATGTGAGACACATCTTGAGTCATGAAAGAATTCGAAATTAAGACCTATATCAAGAAATTAAATTCAAAATAGAGGTAAGTTTCGGTTTCGCTCCAGAATAAAAACGTGCATCCTTCCGTAAATAATACGCTAAACACCGTTCTTGTTTTCAGGTTAAAGAGGTGACCTGCGCTCATAATACATTAGCTTCCTCGTATTACCAGAAATAATTTATGTCGCTCAGTGAAGCCAGCACGCTAGACAGGCTCAACAGCGGCACGCATCTCTGACCCTCACTAAACCCGCCATCTTGGAAAATGAGTGGCGCCACCTATAGTTAGTTGGAGTCGCGAATACCCCAGGGGCGGATTTATGGGTCAGGCCTGGGAGGGGCTTTGGCCACTCGGCGGCCGGAGGGGGGGGGGGGGGGGGGGTGAGTCTGCTGAGATATTCAATCAATTCAATTTTATCTTCTAACGCAGTGTTGTGGGTCCCCGGGCAAAAAAGCTGTCGTTGACAGATTGAGAGTGCCGGGGGTCCCATAGAGACAGCAACGTTTTGTGAAAAAGTAAAACAGTTAGGACGCGTTACGGCCGAAACGTTGCCCCGATATAATGTGTTGACCCAATATTTGCTATGTCGCCAAAAACTAAACTTTTGGCTGGTGTTTATCAATGATTTTACTTTAAAAAAAAATTTGACTTTGGGGATTTAAGGAGAAGGGGGAGCGGGCTCCCCTCCCCCCCTCCTTTAACTCTGCCCTTGCCATACGAAGACACAGGATCCTGCATAGGTATACAAGATCCATACCCACAAAAAGGATCCTGATAGGACGTCATCCCCACCAGCGGAAATGACGTCCGTTGTTGATGTAAGTGTCGCATTAGTTGTGGCTGCTGATGTTGCGGTTGGCGGTGTAAGGCGTCCGTCAAATGCCAAATCCTTGAAAAGAATCGCCCGCCACAGCGGTCATAACCCGCTCTATACTCAGAGATTTTTTTAGTGCCCGATTCTTATTCAAAACGAAGTGAGTTGGAGCACTATATGCGTAGCAGTGAAAAGATGCTAGGGCTTATTTTGTAGAGACTAGGATTGTGCCTCTAATGACTGTTATTTGAATTATGATTCATTACCTGTTTGACTTCTCGTATGAAACTATGCAGGATTTAGCTGCACATTTCGGATTACTATTTGCAAGTGCATACGAAGTGCTTCCTGTGTGCCTTCCCACACAAAAGTATACGGGAAATGCCTTTTCGTAAGACTTTCTGTATGAATTTAGATAAAATTTTCCAATGAGGTCGGGTTCGTGTTTTGCTGCTTTAGCATATTTGTTGTCGCATTGTGCGTAATTTTCAGCCAAGAGAAAGATTAGTGATATCAGCCTTGGTCTTTCACAAGCGTACAATGAAAGAACAATCGCTGCATTAGGGCTCACTCACTCGAGTTTTAGGGGCGAAGCTCCTTAAAGGTGTATCCACACGACGGACCGGGCCGCGGACCGATTGATCACGTGGTGTATCCACACGACGGACCGGGCCGCGGACCGATTGATCACGTGATGCGAGGCCCGCGGGCCGCCCGGCTGCAATGAGCATCCACACGGCGGACCAAAAGAGCAGACGACAGAGTGAACGGGCCGGTCTAACCCTCGACCTCACAGCTCTGCCAAACGCATGCAACCAGCTGCTTTGAGGCTATTTGAAAGGAACCGAGATGGAGGTTGAACGAAAAAGACTTTTGGCCGCGGTGGCCCTGGCGTTGACTATTGACTACGAGGAGGACTTAAGTGAACCGAAAAGGGCATGCATCTATTGTCCCACAGAGCGGGGAATTGCTCCACGAGCGCGATGAAGTAAAAAGTTGCATCGTCGCACCATGCCGCCATCGTCGCACAACAAAAGGTTCGTCTTCTTCGTCTTCAACAGTTGGCGCCAAAAGAACACGACTTTGGATTTCGATTCCAATCTAAACAACAAAAGTCAGCTTGTTGCCAGACTTAGCACTGCAATTATACTAAAAACGCCGCGGTCCGCCGCCAAGGTCCGGGCGAGAAAAGTCGCTTGGCGTTTCTCAGAAGCGCGGGCCGCGGATCGCCGGCGGACCTCAAAGACCGATGACGTGAGATCACGTGATGCGCGGCCCGCGGACCAAAACAGCGATTTGGTCCGTCGTGTGGATACACCTTTAGGGGCTAGCCATGTTACACCTACAATCGTCATTCCAGAAATGGACGATGTGCAAATCAATATTGATGGTGTTATCAGTGCCATTAACCGCTTGCCGACAAAATCCAGCCCGGGTCCTGATGGTGTATGCTCGAAGCTACTTTAACTAACAAAGGATGCATCAGGTGCCGTGCTTGCCAGCTTATTCCAGCAATCGCTTAATACTGGCCACATTCCGAACGAATGGAAATCAGCAAATGTCGTGCCGATTTATAAATCTGGTAATCGGAATTGCCCAACAAACTATAGACCAATTTCATTGACCTCTGTTCTTTGTAAACTTTTAGAACATATAATATATTCATCTGTCATGAAACACTTAGTCTCAAACAACCTGCTATTTCCCAATCAGCACGGCTTTCAACGTGGTCTTTCGTGTGAAACCCAACTGTTTGAACTGGTAACGGATTTGCATACCTGTATTCACTCATCCTCACAAACCGACGCTATTTTTATAGACTTTTCGAAGGCCTTTGATCGTGTACCACACAGTCGTCTGATAAAAAAAACTACAATATCTCAAAATTAATGATAAGGTAATTACATGGATTCGTGAGTTTTTGCACGATAGAAAACAATCAGTACTTGCAAATGACATCACCTCACCACCTATACATGTCAAATCTGGTGTCCCTCAAGGATCCGTTATTGGACCACTTTTGTTTTTAATTTATATAAATGACCTCCTCAACAACATTTCTTCAAAGATTCGCCTATTTGCAGACGACTGTGTGGTATACCGTCAAATATCTAGTCAAAGCGACTGCCAGGCCCTTCAAAGTGATTTGGATATCATACTTTCATGGTGTGACACGTGGCAAATGCAGATAAATATAGATAAAACAAAAATAATGACATTTACCAATCGTCGCTCATCTTTTCAATACGACTACAAAGTTATAGATTCAAAATTGGATAAAGTATCCACATATAAATATTTAGGAGTCCACTTAACTTTCAACCTCTCCTGGAACACTCATCTAGATTATATCCTTAGGAGGGCTAACCAGTCACTTGGTTTCTTAAGAAGGCATTTATATATGGCAACAGCAGAAACGAAGCTACTTGCATACTCTACCCTCATTAGGCCCAAGTTGGAATATGCAGCTATAATTTGGAACCCGCATCAAAAATATTTAATTAATAATTTAGAATCATTACAAAACAGGGCCACCAGGTTTATACTAAAAACGTATTCACCTATAAGCGTCAGTCAACTTAAGAGTTCACTTGGTTTATTGACTCTCCACCAGCGAAGATACCTCGCAAGGTTATCCCATTTTCATAAACTCTATCATAGTTCCTCAGATTTCCGTCAAAACAACATTCTCCCACCGGCTCGCATTTCCCCTCGTCATGATCATTGTTACAAAGTTCATATTCCATTTGCAAGAACTAATCTGTTCAAATACTCCCCGTTCGTCCAATCGGCGACTGAATGGAATGAGTTGGCAAGCGAAATTGCGACGGTCACTGATCATGATACATTTATGTTGTTATTGCGTGAATCTTTAGGGTGAATGAATCATATATTGCCCTGTATGTTACTCGCTCGCTGGGTCTATTGCTTTTTTTCTAGCACGTCGACTGCCTCCAATGATGTGAGTGCGTGTGTGGCTTTTTTGTTATGTAATGTCTTCCCTTCATGGTTCTGTTTAGCGTGACACGATGTCTTCTATTTTTTCTTGTAAAATATTGTATGATTATGTAAAAGTTTATACGACACCCCCCTCTATGTAATGCTCCTTTGGAGCCTTTAGAGGTATGTAAATAAATAAATAAAAATAAATGTCCGTATGTCCGTCCGATGTCCGGCGTCGGGGGCTCGTGCTCCTGCTCGTGAGCTTACGCGCTCACGTGCTCACGAGCACGTGAGCACGTGCTCCCGTGCTCGTGTAGGACAAAAAAAAAAAAACGACCGCATCTCCACGTGGTGGATGATGTTGATTCGGGCGAAGCTCTTGTGGTGCTTGTCTGCGTAGACGCTGAGCCGCAGCATGCCGAGCCTTTCGTTCGTTTTCATCCATGTCAGAAAGAGAATGTGTGGTATGGAAAGTGGTTATTTACGCATTTGAGCATTTGACCGCAGCGTGACATGGATGAAAACGAACGAAAGGCTCGGCATGCTGCGGCTCAGCGTCTACGCAGACACGCACCACCAAAGCTTCGCCCCAATCAACATCATTCACAACGTGGAGATGCGTTTTTTTTTTCTTGTTTTTTTTTTTTGTTTGCGGTACAATATACGTACCTGTGAAGTCATAAGCCACGGATTGGCTATCAGATTGAGTTTATTTTTGGGGGCTCCTTCAAACATGGATGCTGCTTGTTATAGAGAAATGAGTACTATTAAATAGCGCTGATCAGAGCTACCACAGAAACCACTGTGGCTCTTTATTTATGCTCCTTACAGCGACCAAACGTTAGTTATAGCAAATCTAGTTACGTTGCCGCGAAATGACAGGCATGTTTGTTGCAACTGCCGCAGAAGTGCCGGATGTTCGAGGCGCTGCTGACTAGTTCAGGGACCAAGTGACTCTGCCTCCGGTCCGAAAAAACTGGTCCGGAAGCGACTGCCCCGAACCAGTCATTCCTGTGACAAAAAGCTGTCGCGCTACCGTTGCAATTTCTAAGGTCGCCATTTAAAAGCAGTTGTTTTGTGCTCCAGGTTTGGGTTGCCTTTTCTGGGATGCTAATACAGAAGGAGTTATACATTTGTACTTGCCTATCCACGAAGCTCCCCCCTGTGTTTTAAATCCACTCTCGTAATGTTTGATAACTTTCTCGAAGTAGTTGTTCTCGGCTTCAGATCTGGACCGACGTTGAATCACCTGGAAGTTGATAGATGAGTCAGCGCGAAGGGAATCAGAATGTGGCAACGGTGAGGGTGCAGGCTAGCTGGTGTAAATTGAGCAGAGCTGTAAACCCGAGACTGGCGATGCGGACCAGGGACAAACACACAACGACACGGACGAAGTCTCAAACGCAGCTACAAACTTTATTTCATAGGACAAACATACATGTCACTCGCCACCCTTTGTCCCCCTCTTTTTTCTTTTCTCTTCCCGAAACCCCTTACCCCTTCCCTCTTCCTTTTCCGAGGCCCCCGTACATTCCAGTCAAAAATAAGCTCAGACGTCGCCAACTCGAATTTGCCGACAAATCTTGTGTTAACGCTCATACACAGCGACATCCCGAGGTCACTCCGGTGCTCCCAAACCAGTCACAAAGCCGCCGACAAATCTCCTGTCAACACACACGCACCGCGACACCCCGATGTCATCCCGGTTCCCTCAAACCAGTCAGCCGCAAAATATTTTCGGCGTCTGAACTTAAGTGGACGGATGTTTGACTGATGCATTCGGCAGACGTCTTTATCCTAATGGTCTCTCTCACTGATCTTTTCATGTCGTTGTTATCGATGCGAAAAGCATACGAGAACCTTATGAGAGTACATAAAAGCAATATAAGATAATATAAGAAGTTATACCAAACTGATAAGAAGTTACTTTTAACTTCTTAGATAATATTCTATTTTCCTTATATGATCTTATAAAGTTCTTTTATGCTTTTATGTGATCTTATTTGATCCTATGCGTTTAATTGACAGAGAAATGTTTATTCATATCAGATTAATTTACTAGGGTTTATATGACTTTCTGGCAGCAGTATTTTATGAAAAATACTATATTCCCCTTCGTGGCTATTCGTACAATATGCGAGCACTTTGTTTTAATTTTATAAATAGGGAAAGTATAACATGCCATAAGCACAAAACGCTCATAGGCAAGACTGCGGGATATTCAACTTATTCTTGAAGAATATAAAAGTTTTAAAATAAGCATGTGCTTCTTCTTGTTGCACGCTGCGAGTCACTTATAACATCCTCTGGACTAATATTACGGCGGCATATTATGGTGATTGCAAGTTCAAGTATTGCAAAAATGGTTCATATAACCTAATGCAAAAAAAAAAAAAAAATAATGTCGGGCATAGCCTTAAAAAGTATACGTTCTAGGGTTCTAATTAGTATTGACTACTACAGTATGATTGCCGTCTATAATACTTACAGGGAATATAGCTATGTCTCCACTTCTTCGGTTAAAGTCAATTTCGAAAATATTTTGTTAAAAATAGAATATTTCAGAATCTGTGGATTTCTTACCCGAATTGAACTTATTTATCACGTTTCAATTCGGAATAAGTTCTTTCTAAAATGATCTGAGAAGTTTGCCATATTGTTATAGGGTACTCACTTGGTGGGCTAAACCGATCTATTAGAAGTCCATATTTGCTTAATTTGAGTTGTATTTAGATTGTTTGATATAATAAACATTTAAATTTTTAACAAAGTAATATATGCATATCTTTTGAAGTAAAAAATAAGCAATGCCTTTTTGAAGAGGGGCAGAGGTCTGGTAAATCATGAGTTACGGTGATTATGAGACTTGGGTCTAATAATTGCGGGAGTTTTTTCACTCCTAGTGAAGGAACTGGTAAATATTTTAGTAGATGAGCTCTCCTTTGTATCAAAAATAACACAAATTGTAGCCGTCTTCTGAACTTTTACACCGCCTTGCCTGTCACCTGCGCAGTGTAGTGCAGAAGGAGACCGGAGAGTTTCCGGTTATGTTCCCGAACACGCCTTCGTTCTGCGGCAATTTGAAAAACACGAAAGAATAAGACATGTAGAGACAGAGCCAGTGCTGAAAACCTTAAGGATTTTGCCCTATATCTAGGGAGTTGCATTATATTCTAGGGACAAAGAGAAATTTGTTCGAATCTAGGGATTGACTTTAATTGGGTCTCAGTGGGTTGTAGAGACACGTTCCTTCCCTTTTTCCTCCTCGTGCCGGCCGAGTGCAGCGGGAAAAAGGCTTCTTTGGATGTTATAGGGACCAGAGGTAATCTCCAGTGGGAACAACAGCGAATTTAGGGGACCACCCAAGGCCAAAGTAACACAGTTTAATTATGTAAAAAGGTTTTAACGAAGCAAATTTAACCTTTAAATGGCCACCCAACTACATAATTCTATTCTTAAGGTGCTCCGTAACGATAATCTCACCATTCAAGCAAATTAACACATTCCCTGAACATCTTGGGGAAACCAGGGAATTGTTTGATAAAATTTTGGGAAGAAACGACCGTGGAGGTTGGCAGAACCTTGCCTCAGGCAGGGTTCTGCCTGAGGCAAGGTGCTTCTTTATAGAGGCAGACCTGATAAAAAACTACGGGGATCGATGTGTCAGCGTGGTGTCGGTTGATTTGGGCGACAAAGAAACACATTTCTTGCGATCAGTGGCGTGGCATGGGATTGGCTGAATGGCGCGATGATGCAGAGTATTGATACCCTTGATTTTCTGACGATTAAACCAGTTGAAGTTAGCGCATTGTGTTGTCTCGTTCCTACTCTTCGTCCCTGTCGTGAAGCGCTATTATGTTCCCCAAGCTTCAGTACAAACTCGCCCAAGAATCCGCATTACTCAACTATCTACAAATACATGGCGCAGCGATGGGATCACGTTTCTGTCCCTCCTATGCAAATATATATATATGATGTCTTTAGAGGGGCGGATATTTAACTCCTTTCCGCATAAACCCCTTTTTTTATAAACGTGTCCCCGACGACATATTTATCATTTGGAATAATGGGAAAGATAAACTCTTTGAATTTATTAATTTTGCCAACAATTTTAATCCACATATTAAATTTACATATAAATACCCCGATACAGAAATAGAGTTTCTAGATATTAAGATAATGTCACGGGTGGTGAGTCGTGACCAATAAACAAGAAATAAACAGAAATAAATAAACGTTTAATGTGGCGAACTTGTGCCAAAAATAAAGAAGGAAACAGAAGAAAGCAGAGCGTCGCGGGCGTCGAAGTCGGCGTGTCAGCAGAATCGAGCGCTGGGGCGAGACTGAGACTGACTCGACAAAGTCGCGGGCAGCTGCTTATCTACCGTGCGTCACTATCTCGAAAGTTCGGCAAAGCAGGTTCGAGCGTCGCGCGCTCGGGGCGAGGATGAACTGGCACTTTCGAGAATAACAAAGCAGAGGGACAGTTACGCCTGCTGCGAGAATGACCGGGAGTCTTCTAGAAGACCGTGACCAAGCGTTGCCTTCTCGGCTCTGCGGGCGGCATTATCCCGCAACGGTCGAAAGTTCGTCGCGAGGACCACACAACGTCCATCCTGCAGCTCTGCTACGCCCCTTGCGACGCCTATTCCTCTTCCGAGAAGCAGTTGGACGTTGCCTTCCAGAAGGACTTTCCCGCTGGCAACTGCGTCGGTAACGACGGGCACAAGAACACTCGACCGTGGCGGCAGGTTCACGTGGTCCGCAATGACTCGGACGGCGGCTGGCGACGTTTTGGATTCCTCCGGAGGTAGCACGGGCTTTCGCAGCGTCCACCTGTTTGCTCCAAGGTCGATCACGGCACCGTACTCACAAAGGAAGTCCATGCCAAGGATGACGTCTCTCGAACAGTCTTTGAGGACGACGAATTTGACGGGGCAAGACTCTCCGTAGATGTCCACGCGCGCAGTACACCTTCCCACTGGCGTGATGAGATGTCCGCCGGCGGTTCGTATTTTCGGGCCATCCCACGGCGTCATCACTTTCCGAAGGCGGCGAGAGAGCTTCCCACTTAAAACGGAATAGTCTGCTCCGGTGTCGACAAGTGCCTTCGCGTCGTGGCCGTCGATGGTAACGTCGAGGTTATTCGACACCGTCACAGAAGCGTCGCTCCTATCCGTTTCGTCGCTAGTGTGGGAGCCCCCCGACGTTAGTGGAGGATATTGGCGTCGTTCGTCACCGGCAATACCACCTCCCGGTATTGCCGCACTCAGTTTTCCCGGCGAGGCAAGGGGGACAGGCTTTCTCGGCGGGACCGGCGGAAGGGCGATGGCGAGCGTCGGGGAGATGGTGAACGGAATGCTCGGCGGCGAGACGACTCAGGAGATGAAGAGCGGCGGAGGTAGTCTTCGATGTCCCGAGGTCGCTCTCCAAGACGTGGTCGAGGGTCGTTGGGCGCAAACCCTCGTAAGCCCAGCTGTCGGTAGGGGCATCGTCGGTAGATGTGGTCTGCTTCACCACAGTGGTAGCACAGGGGGCGTCGATCAGCCGTCCGCCACACGTCAGTCTTCCTGGGCGCCGGTTGTTCTCGCCGGACGCACTGAGGTCGGTCTTCGAGACGTCGGAGGTACGGCGGTGCTGGTGTGTCTCGTCGTTGAGGCGCAGGAGGTTGACGGGCAGGAACTGGCGGTCGTCGAGCCATGGCGGCGTAGCTCACCGTTGGTTGTTCCGGTGGTGGCAGGTCGACGGGAGCCTCCTGCTGGAAGGCTCGCTGCACCTCCTCCCGCACTACTTCCGCCATAGAAAGCGAGGCAGGGCGATCGGCAGTGGGCAGAACCTTCCTGATTTCTTCTCGAACGACGTCGCGGATTATCTGCCGCAGGTGTTCGATGCCGATACTATTGACATCGGAGCGAGGTGGTGAGACAGCCGGAACCGTTGACACACCGGTACGTCGTTGATAGTGCACAGCTCTGGCCAACAGCGCTCGCTCGATGTTGGTTGCCTCGGCCACGAAGCCATCTACCGTCGTCGGGGGGCTGCGGAAAAGGCCACCGAAGATTTCACTCTTGACGCCCCTCATGAGGAAGCGCAACTTCTTCTCCTCGGTGGCTTGAGGGTCGGCGCGTGTACAGAGTCGTAGCACGTCTTCAACGTAGCTTGTCACGCTTTCGTCGGGGGCTTGTGTCCGCGTCTGGAGCAGGTCCTCCGCATTCTGTCGCCGGTGTTGGTTCGAGAATGTTCGCCTCAACTCGGCAGCGCAGATATCCCACGATGTAAGCGAAGCCTCGTGGTTTTCGAACCAGTGCCTCGCGGTGCCTTCCAGCGAGAAGTAGAGGTTCTGGAGGCGCTGCTCGGCGTTCCATCCGTTGTGGCGGGCGACGCGCTCATAGTGAAGGATCCAGTCCTCGACGTCTTCATAGATTTCGCCATGGAAAGTTGTCGGCGATCGGGGGGCGACGGGCAACTGCTTCTCGGAAGAGGAATAGGCGTCGCAAGGGGCGTAGCAGAGCTGCAGGATGGACGTTGTGTGGTCCTCGCGACGAACTTTCGACCGGAGGCGCAGCATCTCACGAAAGGGGCCACTATAGGACACGTCGAGGAACTCCGGGCCGACGCCGAAATCGCCGCGATCTCCGAAGAGCCCTCGCCATGTCAGCCGTCCAGTACAGTGCCGCAACAGCTTGACGTTAACCCCAAGCTCAGCGCCACGGAACGACGACAGCTCGGAGACCTCCTCGCCGAGTTCGGCGACTGCTTTGCGACGACGTCGAGGGTGCGCCAGACAACAGTTGCGAAACACCGCATCATTACGAACGAGGACGCGCTCCCTGTGCATCGGCCGCCGTACCGGGTCTCCCCAAAGGAACGAGAGGCCATTCATGAACAAGTACAGGAGATGCTCAACGACGACATCATTCAGCCCTCAAGCAGTCCGTGGGCTTCACCGGTAGTCCTGGTGAAAAAGAAAGACGGGACTCTTCGGTTCTGCGTGGACTATCGCCGACTGAACGCCGTAACAAAAAAGGACGTCTACCCACTGCCACGCATCGACGACACCCTGGGCCGACTACGCCACGCCCGATACTTTTCGTCGATGGACTTGAAGAGCGGGTACTGGCAGATTGAGGTCGACGAACGAGATCGTGAGAAGACGGCCTTCGTCACGCCGGACGGACTGTATGAGTTTAAGGTGATGCCCTTCGGACTGTGCACGGCGCCGGCAACGTTCCAACGTGTCATGGACACCGTCCTGGCAGGCCTCAAGTGGCAGAGCTGTCTCGTTTACCTCGATGACGTCGTGGTATTCTCGGCCAACTTCGACGAGCATTTGCGACGCCTTCGGGCCGTTTTAGAGGCAATCAGGACCGCAGGACTCACCCTCAAGCCGACGAAGTGCCGGTTTGCCTACGGCGAATTGAAGTTCCTGGGCCACGTGGTGAGCAACGAAGGTGTAAGTCCTGACCCTGAGAAGACTCGCGCCGTAGCGGCCTTTCCACCGACTTACTGAAAATGGTTTGAAAACAACCTTATATCGAAAACCTACAAATAGACGACAATTTATGCATTATAAAAGCTGTCATCCAATACAAAACAAAAAAGGTATACCATAGAGCCAAATGCTACGATTAAGACGCTTATGTTCAGATGATGAGGATTTTGATATAAACGCTATAACACTAGGAGAGGATTTCATTAACCGTAAATACCCCTTACCTTTAATAAATAATTCAATATCAAAAAGTGGAACAATCTCTCGAAACGCGTGTTTAGTAGAGCGACCGAAAAGAAATAACTATGAATTACGACTAATCTTATCTTACCACTAAAACTTCCAAACATAAAAAAAATATTCTTAGACGAAACATGATTCGTTTACACATGGACACTGCTTTAAAGGCTGTTATCCCTCGACCACCTGGTATAGCGTTTAAGAGACCACGTAATTTATTGAATTTTTTTAGACAGTCCCGAAACTCCATCGGACGTAGCCTGGTCCCTCTTGGTTACATAAAATGCAATAATATCCAATGCGGTTTATGTGTTCATATAATTATAGCTAATTCTATTCGTAGCACAGCAAATAACTTCAACTGGAACATAATACCTTTGACTGTAATTCGGAAAATGTTATTAATTTGATTCAATGCAACAAATGCCCAAATCAGTACATAGGAGAAACTAAAACAACCATAAGAAAATGCTTGAATTTACAAAAAAGTGACATACGTAAACACGTTGCCGGACCAGTTTCTCGTCACTTAAACTCCGCAGGACATAACGGACGTTCGGATTTTAATTTTATTATACTCCAAGGGGGCTTTCGAACCACCAGAGATAAAAAAATAAAAAAATCTGAATTTATTTATAAATTTAATGGTGTAGAACCGAAGGGCATTCACAGTTCGAAAGGGTCATTGCCGTCTTTTTTTATGGACATTTAATTGAGATCTTCTAATCGGTGCCGCACTGTTGTTTTCTTTTTCTCGCTTCAACGTTTAATGTGACACGAGCAAACGCTTAACATTGGGCCTCTCATTGGCTTCACATGACACCAGGTATAGTTGGCTTATGTCCAACCACATGTCCCAAAAACTGGTTCTGTGATAATAATGACGTTAATAATGATATATTTCATCACTTCAATACTATTCGCTGCTTTTTTATCGGTATATATTAAACTGTTAAGCGAGAAATTAGTTGAGTAGATACCCGCTAAACGGTTAGCTTTTTTCCAATTCTTCTTTTCGGCCATTTTTTCTTTGATTGAAAGAAAAGGAAAACGAAGTGTTCTCGTTTTGACTGGCGGGAATATAGAATGGGTATTAACAACCGGTGGAGCTATCGACTGCATGACCCGCTATGCAGAAACCAAATCTGTTCCTGAGGCCACCGCAAGAGAAGTTGCGAACTTTTTCCTCACCTCCATACTACTACGCCATGCCGCTCCGCAGTCCATTACCAGCGACCGTGGCACCCCCTTCGGAATATACATTGTCTAAAATCTGTTGTATTTTGTTATGGCTCATTGTGCTTTAAGAAGCTTTCACGTTTCGCGGAAAGGCCTCCTTTGTTATATCTTTCCGCGTACTCTACACAACAACGCGTCCACTAAGTCACCACGACACCAAATTATCCGCCGGAGTATAGCAGACGCTCCCGCCGGCGACCGGTGCCGCATGTGCGTCGCCGTCAATATGTTGTGTTGATATAATTATAGCTAATTCTAATTCTAATCCTGGCTCCGCCAATTTTTGGCTTTCGGCGGGTTCCTGAAAACTTGGATTCTTTAATTCATTGGATTAAGTACGGTTCATTCATCTGCACATATTCGTTTATATCCCCCTCGGAGACCACGTACGATGACGTGAAGTGCCCGTGTTGTATATATATATATATATATATATATATATATATATATATATATATATATATATATATATATATATATATATATATATATATATTGTGAGGGTGTTTATGAGAGACGTATTTGATGGTGCGATGTGGGAAGATCAGAGGCGATCAATGGCGGAACAGGCGAATTGCTCTCAGCTCGCGTGGCGAAAACATGCAGCGCGCGCCCCTATTTCCCAAAGATGTGCGTCGTCGTCTTCGTAACAGTTCCCCCCGGTGGTGGTAGTGCCGGTCATCCGGTACTGTAGAATGGTTAGGGTTGGCGCGAGTAAGGCTTGATGCAGGAGACGTGAGCGATGTCTTGTGGTCTGAAGCGGTGGTCGCAGGGCGGAGATATTGGAACCAGCTCGTAGTTTATGTCGGAAAGACGACGTATGGACGCGATGTGGAGCGGTGAATTTAGGTAGGAGTTTTTCACATTTTCCAGACTGGCGAATTAGTGTCTTGAGTAACACAAGGTCGCCAATATTATAACACACTGGTATGTGGGTATCCGCGTGACGAAGTTGTCGTAGCTGTTGCGATTGCGGAGTTTGGAGCCGGGCGAGTCGACGGGCGTCTTCGGCTCGACAAATGATCTCAGAGGCGAAGGGGTCCAGAGGTGAGTGAATATATGGCAAAACAGTGTCGAGAGTAGTGAGAGGGTCGTGAGCATAGAGGAGATAGTAGGTAGAAAATCCTGTAGTTGTTTGACGTGCGGTATTGTAGGCGTAGGTGACGTAAGGAAGGATTTCATCCCAGTTGGTGTGGTCGTCGGCAATGTACATGGACATCATGTTAGCTAGTGTGCGATTCAGCCGCTCGGTGAGGCCGTTAGCCTGCGGATGATAAGCGTCACATGATGAATCGTGCTGACGAGCCTGAGGACCTCGTGCAGAAGGTTTGCAATGAAGGGGGTGCCACGGTCGCTGGTAATGGACTGCGGAGCGGCATGGCGTAGTAGTATGGAGGTGAGGAAAAAGTTCGCAACTTCTCTTGCGGTGGCCTCAGGAACAGATTTGGTTTCTGCATAGCGGGTCATGCAGTCGATAGCTCCACCGGTTGTTAATCAGGGTTGCCAGGTTGGGCTATTAATAGCCAAATTGGGCTACTTTGTCATGCATTTGGCGTCGAAATTTGGCGGATGGCTATGTGGCTATTTTTGGGCTATTTTAAATCCTAACGCAAACCCGCTTTTTTCTCCCCTTGGTATAGAGTAGATGTACAAAAAATGCTTCAGCGTGAACACGAAGCGACAGTCCACCCATTCTATATTCCCGCTCTTAGGGATTTTCTGCGTGGAGATTCGTGGTCGTGAGCTACCGTGACCTAGATTCAGCTCCGACGACATCGCTTTTGTATTAATTGTGGCTTATTTTATGCTCCGAAGCTCTTTCAGCTACCTACTGGCGTCTCTTATTTTCTCGAGTTTCCCACAATCCTCCTACAAGAGGCACCTCGTCCGAGGAAAAATTGTACTAAGGGCAACTCAAAACATGTTGTCGCCTGATAACGCGTGCTACGCCGGATGCGTATTTCCAAAACCTGGCCCTTCCAGATCTGCCGCAGAGCGGCGTACTCTGATTGGCCAGATTACCGCCGCACAAAATATTGACGGCGACGCACATGCGGCACCGGTCGCCGGCGGGAGCGTCTGCTATACTCCGGCGGATACTTTGGTGTCGTGGTGACTTAGTGGACGCGTTGTTGTGTAGAGTACGCGGACAGGATATAACAAAGGAGGCCTTTCTGCGAAACGTGAAAGCTTCTTAAAGCACAATGAGCCATAACAAAATACAGCGGATTTTGGACAATGTATGTTCCGAACAAGGCCAAGATCGATGCGCAGGAGCAGCTCTGTTTCCGTTGCTATCCGAGCTTGCCATCGCGCTCCCAACACTGCCCATGTCGAATGCCGCCGTGGAGAAAGTATTCTGTCACGTATCCCTCACGAAATCAGGCCTAAGAAAGAACATGTCCCTTCCAACTCTTCAAAACGTCCTCTATGTAAAGTTTGCTTTCCATGGAAAGAACGAGTGCTGTAGGACATCAACTCTCCTAAAGAAGTTTTTGCCCGTTTTAAGACGGAAATCATATATGAGGCGCGAGCGAGTGCTTCATAACTATGTGACTGCAAAAACGCGCCTGGAAAATTGTTTTTGTACTGTTGTGCTTGAAATAAAGCGTTCAATACATTTCAAGATGTCGTAGATCTTGCGAGCTGCTCCTAAACCCCAGATATATCACTGTTAAAAAAAACCGTAAAATTACAGGGAGCGCCAACGGGACCAGAGCCGCTCGCGAGCCGTCGTTGCCGTTTTGCCGTAAACCCCTCCTCCGCACCCGAACGAGCAGACATAGCCGGCGCGCAGCGCAGGCGCAGTCAATGCAGCCCTTTCATTCGGAGAGGCGGAAGATCACGTGAACTTCTTTCCCGCGCTCCCGTGGGACGCTGTCCGCGTGAAGGCACCCCTGGCGCATGCGCAGTGAGCGAGACCAGGCAGATCCCGCGCAATTCGGCGACTTTGTGGACGTGTTATGGTTCGCCGCACTCAAACCTGGAGATTTCACGGTAAGTGCATTACATCCCCTTCCTTGAACTGTTTGATGAATACCTGTCGCACCACTGTTTTCTTAGATGAGTCGCGCAGTTGTCTGGATTCACTATTATGCATTGCTCGCCACAAGCGTGTGCTGACGATGTGCTCCTCGCGCTGGAGGTGCGTAGCGTTTAGGGTAACGGGGTCTTTGCCTTGTTGCTTTCGAGTGTTACTCTAGCATTATCATGAGACGTAGTGTGTCGGTGTTCTACGTTTTTCTTGCTCCCTTCTTAGTTAAATATTATTCGGCTACGTGAAACGCTCTTGGTTTAGCGCTCCGCTGGAAAGGCAGAGGTCCCTGGTCCGGTACGAGGACCATGCACGCCGATTTTTTCGGTAGCTGCTTGTTCGACATAACTTGCTGTTCAGGTGCAATTTGTTTCGAAACATGCAAAGCGACACAGTGCAATGAGGTTTCAAGTGCCCACAATGGTATACTATATACGTTTGACCGAAGTGTGAAAAACTAGTGCCAAAATTCCCTTTTTTTTTTTTTTGTGCGTTTGTGCCGAGCCGACATTTAGCTTCCGTGCACTCTCATATTGTTACGGTAGACTTGTGTGGATTTAGGAAACTTTAAATTGATCGATTCAACCTTCGTGTCTAACACCGCCAGTACTCAAATGCTTTGCAGTACGCCTTTAAGTCCGCGGTCTTTTTTTTTTTTTGAGTTCGTTGAGTTTAGTTTTCTCCATTCTTTGGTGCGCTACTGTGTAGCGACGGCGTCGGACTTTACGTAATGAGTCATGACTGAAACACATTAGCGAAAAGCGGCCAAATTGTATGAAGAAATCGCAAACGAAAATCAGACAGCAACTCCTATTGCCTTCTTTTTTTTTTTTTTCGGCGGGGAAACCCGGAGGGGGACGGAGCGATGTCGCAACGTTACTTCGGGAGTTCCGTCCGTTCCGTCCCTCTCCGGGTTTTCTACGCTATGGCGCAGCCGCGGCAGCCGCCGAGGCTGGTTGAGTGTTTCCGCGATTTTTGCTCAGCTCTGTACGAAGTCGGATTTTCGCCGCAGTGCTCCGTGGTGAACGGAGCACTGCGGAGACTGAAAATTATGTGGGCTGTTCGCTGTGTTGTGGCATTCGGGCAAAGCAAGATCGCGGTGAGTTTGCTCGTGTACAGTCGGCGGTAATAGTTTGCGGGGCGCGGGAGCGTCAGCCGAAATGACTGGTTGCGCCTTCTGCGGCGCGCGGCCGCTCTCAAGATTCACGCTTCGAGAATGTGCTTCCTTTCGTGCTCGAAGCCATGACTTTTTCGCTCGCTTCCGCCCGACGTGCACGAGATAACCGGGGACCGGCGCAAGGTGCCGCTATGACAGCCCTCACGCCGCGCGTCTGCCTCAGCCACCGTGATGGGTGACGAAACTCGCGCATGCTACAGATAACATTTCGCGGCACCTTGCGCCAGTCCCAGTTATATGTCGTGCGTGTCGAACGGAAGCGAAAAAAGCATGACCGCGAACAAGAAAGGAAGCGCGTGCGCATAGCGTGAGTCTTGGAGCAGCAACGTGCCGTGAGAAGGCGCAGCCAGTCTTTTCGGCAGGCGCTCCCGTGCCCCGCAAACTTTTGCTCCCGACTGTACGTCGGCCGATGCTCGTGTCGGTGCACATCTCAATCTCAACTAAACATCGAGCGCCGATTGTGGCTGACTCCATGCATGTAAGAGAATTAATCTACCCGGAACTTCGTGAATAAGAACGAGACAAGCGTGTGGCTGTAGAGGGATGTCGTGACCGGTGGCATACGTACACTGGTTTCCGCACGTTGCTTCTGTTTACTTTATCTGTTGTAATAGCAGTCTTTGTACCGGTGCGTGAAGGCCTCGGTTGCTTCGAAAATCAAAGCTGATACAGCCAGTCTCTTTTTATCCGATGATTCTGTCAAGTCCTAATCACGGCGTCATATATATCTATCTATCAAGAGTGCACGTTTGGTGTTGTTTGCGTTAATTTTACTGCGGAGGACGTTGCCTTTTGTGCGGGATCAGTCTTCTCGTGCAACTTGTCTTCCAAATTTGCGTGCAACAATTTTTGCACCCTCCGATTTCCGTTCTATATTCGGTTTCTTTTCTTGCAAATGTGTTTCAGCCTTAACATTTTGCCGCGGCGCAGCTCTGTTCAGAGAAGAAACGGTCTCAGCACAGCAGGGTGCACGAAGCGCGTCGTGTGTTTAGAAAAAAAAAAAAAAAAATTGGGCAAGAAACTTTTTTTTTTTTTTTTTTAAATTGGCTTGTTTTTTATGTTTATACAGCCTTGATGGAGATGCGCCTCAACGGGTAATCGGTCTCTTAGCTGTAGATGAGAAATTTAGCCAGTGCGGTACAACCGCTAACCTGGGATTTTTAACGTGCATCACGCAGTAGTCATCACACGAACGCGTGCCGGTACAAAACTCATACAGATCGAAACGGGCGGGGGCGGCGGGGATCGAACCCAGAGGTTCCCTGCGCAAGCTTTCGCTCCACGCTCCGAGCTGAGACGCGTTAGCCCACTCGGCCACTTCCTCCCTTGGCAAGAAATGATTTGGTAACTGCACCGTAATAAGTGACTGCCAGCAGTGGAAAAAAAAAATATGTTGCCTTATAGTTGGAGTTAAGTCATCTGCCTTATTGTAGTATTTGAGGTAGAAAGGAGAATAAACTAGATGCCTGGGCCGGCTTGCGAGAGGCAGCGTCTCGGTTAAGACTGCTCAAAGAAAGCGCTGCCAAGGCTCGGGCGCGCGTGCGTCTAGGACTCGGTTTAAGCTCTAGCACTAGCCTTGACAGCGCTTTCTTTGAGCAGTCTCAACCGAGACTCTGCTTCATGCAAGCCGGCCCACATCTCTAGAAAACCAATTTTCTGCCCCAAAAGGTGGTAAAAAAATTTGTCACATTACTGTGCAATTGCGAGGCGTTAGCGTGAAACATTTTCGCGGTAGACTGCAAGCAAACAAAAAATGGAAAAGAGCAAGAAAAAAAAAAGAAAAACAAAAACAACAGTAAGTCAAGCGTGAAATGCTAGGGAAAGGAAGGTGGGAGTGGAGGAAGCAGATGGATAGCTGGCAAGGAGAGGAGGAACTTCCCTTCCCTTGCCAGCGTTGTTTACTTACTACTTTCCATGTTCCTTTCCCTTGCCCTTGGCAGCAGTTTAAATCAAATAGCGCTGCGTCGTCCTGGCTTTCATTGCACTGCTCAAGCTATGAATGACAAGGCGCTATACCATTCCAGCCCAGTTCTGTTCACCTGACCTCTCAAGCCAGATGCACAGAAACGAAAAGTTTCACATGACAATTACTGCGGCCATTCATATCACTGCCCAATGTTAGCATGCTAGACTGTAGCTCCTCATGGCTCGGGCAACCTAAAAGAACACGGAAACATAGTTTTGTATGTTAAGACTGGACGGCAAGACGACACGCACGCTGCAGGTGTAGACAGGCAGGTGCAGGTGTTCTATCTTTCTGGTGTAAATAGAAACATTGCCTTCAGATTAACGCAGAACATTGAGGATGGCTGTTTTGTACTTCAGTTTAAACCTGGCTCCTGCATCTGAAATAGCCAGTTTCGACAAAAACTTGTGGTGCTTCATTCAGAAAAACTTGCCCACTAGTCATGAAACCTTGATGATTGCTTCGTCAGTGACACTATGTGGCACACATTACAAGCCAGGTTCTTACATAGTGCTTGGTGGGGACCAGTACAACCTGCAGTTCGGCCAGCTTCTGCATATTGTGGTAGAGTCTGGCCATGAGGCAACTCCATTATTTCTTGTGAAAAAAGCAGCGTCTGCATTCCTCCCAAACTTCAGGCTCTACAAGTTGATAGAATTGGAAGTGGAAGAGCTACAGTTGTTGTCTTCCTCTCAGCTGATGGACATACATCCATATGTCCCGTACAGACTCCTCAACTGTCTTGGGATCAGGCTGCGGAGTTCACTATTGTTCGACGATTTTGAAGGTATGATACCAGTGATTTGTGTGGAAATTACCTTAAATTTAAAAACGGGGGACGCCCTGCAACTCACTTTTTCAGTATGGCACAGACAATTGGAAAATGTAGGCCAAACAAAAAACCTCTAGGCAGGCTTTTCTAGTTTTTTTAAATATATTATATCATTCGTTGCAAGTTTTTACTAAGGTGCCTTCATGAGCAGTTGGCATAGGGTGATGCCAACTGCCTGTTTCCCTTTCCCACACCCTCGTCCACCGCCATTTTGTTCCTAATTGTTTCCCCGTGCGCCGGAAAGTGGCCTTTGTGTCCATCGGTCCTCCTATCTTAGGGGGGAAATGCTAATCCTCGCTCCGTGGGCTCCACAACGCTGCTCCGAACTTGTGAGATAAGGTGCTTGTTTCCGGGAGGGTTATAAGCCCACGGATTATCGCCAAGGACCAAAATGGCTGCTGGTTTGTCGGTGAGTGGTATTACAAAGGTGGCATCACCCTAGCAAAGCGCACATGAAGGCTCCCTCGTTTTTACACCCGCGATGTCTAATAACTTTAATTTGCAGTAGTGGGGAGTAACGTAAATAGGTTTTCATTTGGAAAAGTCGTGAAATTATCAGGGAATATCGTCAAAACGTTGGCCCCACCAGGGAAAATGATCAGTAAAAGTGGAATGGCAATGCGGAACAAATCTAGATGGTTGTGCATGAGCACAGCCATGCCGAATAATGTTTCGGAAATATGATCCTTTGACCCGCAAATGCTCACGGGATTTTATCAAAATAGTCAAGGGAAAACTGGGAAAAGTCGGGGAATTTAAGATCACTAATTTTGTAGACACCCTGTTAAATTGTAGCAATGCTTTACCAGCTAACTTGCACCCTTATTTTTTTTTCTATATTACAATTGTTTTGTAGCACATAACATAAACTTTGCATTTGTACGTTCACTGTTTTTCAGATGATAGTCAAGATCTGGAGCCTTGATAAAACAATAAAGAAACTGGCAGTGGTTGCCACTTTCGACGCCTTAAAGAAAAAGGCCATAGAGTTCGGTATATGCTGCAATGGAGACATCAAGGTTTGTAAAATAATTTCAGCAGTTGAAATTATGTACTTAGCCATTCTTATTCTCAAAATAACATACCCTGTTTCCAGGTACACATGCTGGATGGAACGGAGGTGGACGAAGAAGCTTTCAATTGTTTGAATCAGTCACCTGAGGATGCTACTTACACCTTCATTGCAACAACATATTCTTGGGTGTCAGGCAAGTCCAAGCTTGAATTTACTTTAGGAATGGGGGAGTAGTAATTTTTCAGTTAAAAGCAAATGTGAGGCAAATTATAACGTAATATGAGAAATGAAAAATAACTTCGAAACGCCCAATTTCATAGAACGGAAAAAAAAGAACTTATTTAATTGATAAAGGTTCCCTAGCAAAGTTTCTGCCAATTAGTCTTTATTATGCAGGCAATTAGCAACAGACGTGCAGTATAGAGTTTTTGCTTCAAACGTAACACTTCGATGGCATAGTTAGAAGTTTCAAAGACTGTAACCACAAACTACAAAGAAATGCACTTGGATTATTTTGCTTGGAATTTTAGTTACACAATATAATAACAATATTTATTAATATTCTAGAATATGTCTAGTGTGCAGAAAAGTCAGCTGGTATTCTCTTTCGAGAAATTGGAAAACCTATAGGTACTGTGCTCATTGTGTTTTGTAAGCGAACACATCAAATACATAAAAAGTTAGCTTATTGCTTTTCTCTGACAGAACTCAGATGCACAAGAAGAGAACAAAACAAGCAATGGCACTGGCACCAGTGGTTGTATTCACCGGAATGAATAGCCAGCACTCTTAAAGGCTGACGAATGCAAAACGATTAGGAAGCTGTCCCTCGCTTTCCTCGTTTGCACCCCAAAGAGGAAGAGACACTGCCTCCTCTCTGTGGGGGCTAGTTTTTGGACATTCTGTTTTCGGGGAAGGAGGAGAGAAGAGTGCAAGAGGGAGGGGAGAGAAGGACACTACGGGAGGGATTTCAGCCATGCAGAAAGTGCTCCCTGTGCGTCTGCCTTTAAAGGGGAGTAAAGAGGTTCTTAAGAAAACTGAGTTTGAGCCAGATTCCAGCATAATGTTATCCCGTGAATCCTGAAGATGTAACTAAATGCGAGAAAACTCGAGAGACCTTAGGCCGGTCGTTGCGTCATATCCAGATTTTTCGGCCGCCAAGCGCGTTTTGCTCATGTGGGCAGCACATGGAATTGCAAGCTTGCCAGGTATATTACCCTGCATGTGACACTGGTTGTGACGTCTTTGTCTGGCTTTTCTGACAATATCAAGAGTGCACGTGCATAGCTTTGTTGGGCATTGTAGGCACGCAAGAGCAGAAGTTCCGACAAATCTGGGTACGATGTCACGCTCAGAGATGACAGGGCTTTGGCGCTATTTCCAAAGCACTGTTACGACTGCTCCTTGCATCAGACTGAAAAATAATTCCAATATTTGTGATCCTGGGGGCTAAAAGAAGATAATTAAAGTGTTTAATTTTTCGAAAATACAGAACCACTTTAGCTTCCCTTTAAGGCTTGTCGCGGCAAAGCACATTTTTTTGTCGTGAAGCACAAAAAACAGGTCCACATGCCAGTAGGCTCATACGAACGGTGGATCAAGCTTGTTCAAGGGCACATCAAACAGTCGGGTGGTGCAGGCTCTTTAAGGGAAGCCTTTTATATCAAATAACTGGCAAAGATTGATCATCTCTAGGCCTTCAAAAAGACCAAAGGAAAAAAGAAATTACTTGCTTGAGCTAAACGTGTTTGTCAACCTTGCTGGCCTAGTCATTGTTTTAACTTGTTCTCGAACGTTTTGTCAGCTTGTACAGCTAGCTGACACCATCTGACATGATGTTGCGAGGAGATACTTTACAAAAGTATGTCTTTGCAATCGGATGAGGCGGGATGGCGGTTGTTATGATAACGCCAATTTCCTACTTTTGATATGATTACATAAATACCATGTCTTTTATGTGTACCTCCCTCAAGCTCCATTGCTTTGCATCGTTGCTCTGTGATAGAGCATCTTGGTGGCCCGAAGTTTGGATATCGACCTCCTTCAGTTACTGTCGCATTGTATTTTGAAATGTTCCCTAAGTTTAAACTGAATATGGTGCTGCACTGTTATTTTATTATCACTATTCTTTTCTTTGTCTGCCTCTTTTGGAATGATGTTTTGCACTTCGTTTTCAGGTCAGCAGGGGGATGTAACATCAACACAACATGAAGGTGTCGATGTGCCTTTTGGTTCACAAGTTCAGTTTCCCTGGAGCAGCCTTAGCAAAGACGTCATGAAAGCATTGCAAGAGGGGACTCAACTTAACCCGACTGACCGACAAGAAGTTGTGCGCATGGCTGCCGCGGCCTGTCAAAAAGTCAAGGCTAGACCATCTGCACGTGAAATAAGGAGTGCTGCCAGTTACCTTGTTGAAAAGTACCCTGGGGCACTTGGGGACCCCACTTCCTGCTCAGCTACGTCAGTTTCTTCTGTAGGCCTGGCCTACAAAATAGAGAACAGGATGGAAAACAACAGAAGAGGATGCAAACGCCTTGCGGAAGCGCTCACTGGTGGAACCATCAAGCTAAAGAAGCAGACATCTCGATCAGCTTACGGTTGTGTGAACTGGCAGCCAGCTACTACGAGTTCTTCACTTCATGAAGTGGAAGCCTCAAGAAAGTTTCTATTGGACGAGGCATTGAAGTCGACATGTGAACAAAACATTTGCCTTCAAACAAAGACCATGACTGAGTGCTACCCCCACATCAGGACGTTCATAAATTCGTCAGAGCCTCCATATTCAGCATTGGATGTCAAACGAGCGTGGCCACTTCTGTTTGTGAGGGAGCACCTCCTTGATCACTTCCATAGGTATAATTTTCATACATATTTGTCCATGAGTTTACTCAGGTTTAGAGTTATTTACAGGGTGTCGAAAAATGCAAAGCTATAGTTATAGAATTGACGACAATGGGAGCTGCAAATTTGACAAAAAAGTGTTCCTTTTATTATTAACCATTATAATGCTCGGGCTTGGTGGCCACTGTTTTAGTTGCATATGGACTAGGGCAGCGTGAGTAAGCAATTAGAATGTGGGGAATATCATTAACTATAAATGTAACTATGGCTTCAATGTTCTGATAGAGCAGTCACAATAGCATGTGGTAGAGGGCAAGAAACATTTCAGCACTGCAGCATGGAGGCACACATGACTGAGTGAATATAAAAAGAAGGCAAATTGGAAACTTGCAGCAGTTTCAAAGTTTTTCCTGGGATGTGTGCTTGAAAATCTTTTTGCACAAATATACTTTTTAAAAAAGCCAGAATATGTTCAGTTCTTTGCAAGAGTCACTCACTCCTAAAACAAACATGCACTATTATGCTCATAAAAAGGTGCTTTGAACGACGAATACGATTGCTACTTTCACCATACAGTGGTCCTTGCAGATTTCTTTCCTTCAATATTTTGCTTTTCACAAAAAGGTATTTTGATTACAAAGATTTTGGATATGAAGAGTCAGTGATAACATGAATTTTTTAAGGCTTACAGGTGTCTGTCTGGACGGAAAATTGAGCCTGCCCAAAGATGTCCTCCTCCTTGTGACATTCCTACGTTCAAGCCCCAAAAATGATGCTGCGCTCGAGTGGAGCCTCAAAATCAACAAGGCCGAGGCAGAGTTCAAAGATCAAAACGCAGCAGCTGTCTGCCTCCTCCCATTGCTTGCATCCTACTTTCAAGAAAACCTCGGAGAGCTCTTCCAGTTACATCAGGTAGGAGCATTCATAATAACCAGGCTATTTGTTTCCAAAGACAAATCCTCATGACCCTGTTGAAAATAACTTCCTGGAAGTCTCACACAGGCAGTCAGCATTCCACTGAGAAACTATGCATCTGGAAATACTAAACTGTTCTTCATTTTTTGAAATTTTCAGCTATATCAGTCTTCCTGTATACCGTAACATACCGCTCATGCACCTATGTCCGAATAGGCGCCTACCTAGTGATTTTTAACCATTGGAGCAATGCCTTGTACTCTTTCTGCAGTTTCACTTTCTGAGCGACCATCCCCCCACTTTTTCAGAATTGTCTGCAAAATCTTGTGAACGCTTTCTTGGTATCTGACGACAATGCTGATAATGAGCACGTAAAAAGTGAAATTACTATTGCTATACGAGGAGCCAAACCTTCCTTAATCTTTTCCTGGCTGAGGTGGCTCAACTTATTATACTTGACATTAAAGTGCAATGGGAAGATATGCAACTCTAGGCTGGGTCATCTTATAGTATGTTCTACATAAATATTTCACTAAACCAAAGGGGGAGCGGCGGTGGGCACCCACTCTTGTACCACTTGCTTCTAATGGGTTCACTTGATGTTTTGCATTTTTGGGATCGAGTGTTAGAGTTAACACAAAAATTATGCTAGAGAATTAACTAGTGACAAACGTTTGTACTTCCACTTCAACTCCTAAGTTAGGATCATTTGTTTTTAATATTAGCAACTTCCTTGTCCCGCAGGTGTAACAATGAGGCTTTGTGACAGATATCAGCAGATACATTGCTGCTTATTTAACGTTGTTTTTTAGTTGTTATTGAGCGTTAGGACAACAAATGTTTGTAGTTAAAAATGTCCTTAGTTGAGAAAATAACAGGAACTGCATCCTTTAATCTCAGCAAACGCTATCTCCTGTAGGTGGGATGAAGGGTTAAAGGAAATAAGGGTGAGATGAAAATAAAGTGGGTGAGACGAACCTCTTTCACATAAGTGAGGGGTGAATGGAGAATAGCCTTTTGGTATTCCCGAATACCCGTGGGATTAACAGACTCTTTCAAGGTTTGGGGTTCTTGCATGTGTGGGCAGTACCAGGAGTGCGCTTCTGAGACTGTGACCTCGCAGTGGGCGCATAGGCTCTTGTCTTTTTCCTGTGTATGGCGGCTTATGCACCATGTTCTTGTGGGTGTTACATTTTTCTGTTTCCTTGGAAACTATAGTGGTGTGGGTCCGTTGTCTTTTCAGGCGAACCTCTTCCCACCTGGTAGAATTACCATCTGGGAGTGGGTCTAAGTCTTCTTTGAGTAGAGCCGTGAGGTGTTTTCAGTGGGCCTGTTGTTTGGCTTCCTGGGAGAATAGGGGATCCTTTGTGTCTTTTTCAATGAAGGCGGCGCTGTTGTCACCAAGGATGGTAAGGATAAGGGAAGACAGGAACTCGCATGCGGCGGCAGACGCTGTTTCATTTACTTGGGAATGGTTTGGTGTACCAGGAAGCAGTGGATTTAAAGTTGTCGGCCTTCCTGCCAGAGTCCTTTGAATGTGCCCCACACTCGTCGTGTGTTATCTCGGAGCTTGCACCTCAGTTGTTTACGGAGCTTCTGGGTGTATTTTTTATCTTCACCGTGGTTGCATTGAAATTGGCTTGGAGTTTTCAGTCCTTATTTCTCCTGTAACATTGTTGGGCTTGCAGTCCGATAGCACACAAGTTGAGGAGATGAAGGTCGGGGTCTGGGTCGTCTTGTTTGGCTTGGTACTTCTGAGTGGATGTGGCTTTCATTATTCGCTCACCTAGACACTTTTTCAGGTGCTAGGTTAATGAAGCTGATCTGTCATTTAGTGTTGGGGTGCCTTTCTGTCATTAATTATATTTCGACGGGTAGGTGCTTGCTTCCCAAGGCGTCGGAGCAGTTCGCACTCGGGCTTGGATGTTGTGTATGGCACATGTCAAGTCTTGTGGTGTCGTTCTCAGTGCGACGTTTGCCAATGCGAATGGCAGTCTGTTTTTCTTTGAGAATTCATAGATTGGCCTGCTTGGTGGGTGTGAAGACATTGCACTCTCTGTCATTGTCTCGCTTGTATCCCCATATTCGTGCATCTGCGGTAAAGTCGCCGGCCGCGATAAGTTCTTCGGGCATCATTCTTTGCGATCCGCCTTACGTCGTCTTGCTTGTGTCCCACAGTTCTACATTCTGTGGGAATAAATAGACCCATAGATGTATGGTACCTTCACTAGCATTTCGTGCTTTCGTGCATTTCTCAATTAACCACACGTTTTCTGACTTTTCTTAGGTGACAACAGAAATCACAGAGGAGTTTCGTAACAGTCTGCCTGCTTCTCCTGTAATTGTTGCACTGGGTGAGCTTCATGTGTCTTTTCCTCGCATGCTTTGTATTTTTGAAGGTGCTTTCTTTTTTAATTTGTGTTGAATTCTGGAACGACAACCTAGACCGTTTTATCGTGGGTAGTGCCATTTTGAGAGTGAGAGAGAGAAGAGGGGTCAGTGCAGATGACTCCTAGTGACTCAATTGTAGTGGGATACTGTAGTGGTGTAACCAGAGTGCTGGAATACTGCAGTGGTGTAACCAAAAGGTGATGTGCCGATTTTGACCAGAGCTAGATGGACGACCACATTGTTTGGTTTTGGCAGCCTTATCAAGCACCAATGTAAAGCACATGTCCTGGTATTATACCACACTTCGACAATCAATGCTTGATTGATCCAGCAAGAAAAAGAGAAGTTTTTATTTTGGTTTGTGAGTGCAGGTGCCACAAAACGGCATTCAGCCCAAACAGCAGGTGCCTGTGAGGCATTTGATTGTTTGGGCCTGCATTCTGTGTCTTGTCCAACCCGAACAGCCAAATTTTCTGCTCGTAGAATGTGTGGTCGCATGCGGTCTCCAGTCATTTAATTTCTAGCTAAAGCAATTTAAACGAAACCGACGACTGGCATTGCACGTTGGTATCAGACTTCCATGCTACTGATTCTGTTCATAAACTCAACAAAAAGTGTTTGATTCTGCATGCTCATATACAAATTTTTTGTTTTGTTCAAGCCTTCAGGAGCACTTTGCATAACTTAATGTCATTACTGGGTATGGTTGCTCAACACTATTTAGTGCGACCCTTATTTGGCTTGGCATATAAGGTGTGCCTTATCTGTGATTGTGATGCATCTCAGTCTCAAATCTCAGATATGCGTCACAATCCGATATCAGTGTGCCTACCTATTCAGTGTTCCTGCTGGTAATACCTCTATAGAAGTTTCCAGATGTGAATATGACGATGGTATTTTTTTCTTCATTTAATGCGTGAGCGTTATAAAGCCCTATTAGAGAAAAAGCCGGCGTAGTGGTGTCGGTCGCATGACTTTTCTGGTCACTTGACTAGATAGGTCGATACATCTGATACTAACACATTTTCTCCGCATTAATTACATTAATCGCTTGTTTCCCTTCTAGGCCGCTCACTTTTCTAATGCAGCTGCCAGCTGTTTGTGGACCATGAGGTGATGGTGGAAGATGTGGGCTTTCTGCAAGCTGTGGAGCTCCTTTTCGCCCTTTATTATTGTTTAAACATCCAGTATGCCAAAAGTGCGGGAATCACACTTGAGTTCATTCAGAGGTATGGTTTATTTCCTTCATAATTTTGAGCCTCATGAGAGGCAATAAAGAGCAACTCTGCTGAATTTTGGCTGAGAAAACGATTAGTTCTCTTTATAATCATCTAGGAAGGCTACAACTGAAATCTTTCTGTATATAAAATTGGACCCTCAAAGTTTGACAAGCGCTAATCTGCTAATTTTAGCGAGCGATGTGCTGGCTAGCCAACTTTGGCACTTCCTTCAGATGTGACGTCGTGTTGATGTCTGTTGTATGCACCGGCTTTTTTCTCTTTCAACGCCATCACATGTCCAGTCGGTTCAGACTACACTACCTAGAGTTGACCCAGTGAGTGGGGTAAATCACGTAATCATGCATCTGCCATGGACATGAGTGTGCATGCAACTGACGTCGCTGCTCGCCCTTTGCCGAAGTTTCGGTTTCAATTTGCGACTTGAGTTATAAATAGCAAAGTTGCACAAACAATATTCTACTTTTCGTGAAACAATGTAGAGTTGTTCATGAGTGCTTTTCAAAGTAAGGTCATCCACTATCTTGAAATTTTCTGAATTGAGTAGAGTTGCCCTTTAATTTATCACTGGCTACCCACATTTCCAAGCTCAATTTCAGAGTCCATTATTAAACCACAATAGGTGTTGTATTCACGGACCACAGAATGAATAAAACGTGCTTGGGACGAAGGAGACGACAAACATTTCTTTCAACTAAGAACAACAGGAATGAACTTAAGAGCACTCCGTGCAATTCAGACTGCCAAGAAAATGGAGAGAAAGGGAGGCAGGAAGATAAAAAGGAAAGTGTAAAGTTAGAATTGTAACTCATGCTGTTACTTCACTCTTTTTCTTATTTCCTTCCTTACAATTTTTGACACTTACCTTTCTCTCTTTCTGCCTCCCTTTCTCTCAATTTCCTTGGCGGTCTGAATTGAAGGAAGTGCTTTTAAGCTCATTCATGTTGTTAATTAAAAGAAATGTTTGTCGTCCTTCGTCCGGGTATGTTTTGTTCTTTCTGTGGTCTGTGAATTTTACCAACACACTCTTCAGTTACTTTAAAGGTTGTTATATCTTGCATAATAATTTGATTTAAAAATTTCACCTAATGTTACAATGTGACTATGTTTGATCCTATCCCAGAAATTACAAATAAATATGTCAATATATCTACTATTCCTATTGTTTTATCTTTACTGAATGTGTCATTTACTTATAATTCTATTTGGCATTCAGTTAGAAGGCAGTGTCATAAGCAGTATACATCATTAAATTATTTTTGGCTGGAAACAAATTGGAGCCTCAAAATATGTTTAATATACTCAGCTAATTATTTAAGAGTTTCTTTACTGCACCACACTATTCTGTATTACTCTAAGAGTGTCTACAAGTGATATGTGCAGATGATCTCTAATTCATAACTAAATTTGACTGATATACAACCTTTTCACAACTTTTTGAAGCTTTATTTCTGCATGTTTTAGTAGCATGTGGTTCACGTTTGATTTTGTACCTGAATACCTTTTTCTCGTCTTTATACATGTTTATCAATCATATGTTCTTTCGACAATGGCTGGCCAAAATGTGGCTTCCTAAAAAAAGAGAATGATTCTCTTACAACATTCCTTTTGCCATGTCTGGTGCTTTTAAGCAATCATTAACAGCTAGTTGAGTATTTTAGGTCATTCAACTGTCTGCAATACTAATTATGCAAATGAGTGCTTGCTTAATTACGAGTAGAAATGCAGAGGAGGAATTGCTTTGTGACTGTGTAGGACAACAGACAAATTTTAATGCTGTATTGTAATAAAAGAAATAAGCGCAAAGTAAGTACTTGTTCTTCTGTTTATGTCGCTGCTATAAAATTTACTTTTGTTTGCTTCCAAAGCTTCTCCTAAATGACTCAAATCAATTACATCGCTGGTCTGTTCAATATCTTTTTAAATCAACATGTTTTTAGTGTTTTGTAGGTCTAAAAGTTACATTATATGAATCCTACCCGTTAAGATGTGCCACATCGGGCTTATAACTTCTGAAATATTCCGAGTTCTGTATCCCCATCGCATCTGAGTGAGGGAAGCCTTGAGTGCCAGATTTTCTCCTCTTGCAGAAAAATGACACATTATTACAATTTTTTTTTTTGTTCCCTCATTGTTTTATTTTCCTCAAAATCTAGGCATGAATTTGTACCTTGACATATTTTCTTTAAGTGCACAGTCTGCTGGCCTAAATGTAGGTTTTGCTCAGCTTGTTATGGCTTAATTGTTATTTTAGGAACCTTCAACACACTTATACTTTTGAACTGTGCGCCTATGTGACTTTGGTGGCAAAGCTTGGGGCTTTCGACATTACTTGTGCATGTAAAATGTCAGCAAGTACTGATCCCAAATCCTTCACTGCAATTTTTTTTCACTTGTCTGGTTTCTGACCAAATACTTATGGGCCAATCTGCTATTTGTTTCAGATACCAAGTTGGTATCAAACAACATGATGGGTCACGACAGGAGGCCGGGAAATCGAAAGGAGCTCGGGCAAGAGCAATCAAAGCCGCCACAGATCTTGCTGCTTTTGAGAAAAAATGGAACAGTGTGAGTACATATTTGATTTGGCATGTGTACGATGTGGTATCAAAAGGTTTCCAGTCTTGTTTTGTATTAAAAAGAAAACCACATAGCGGCACGACACTGCATTCACAGGGGTCGAGGGCAGCAACCTTGATCTGTCATGGTGCTGAGCGGCTCAATGTGGCAATGCACAGGCGACTTGGTGCATGATTACAACTGGTAGCAGCATGCAAAAACACACGGACAAAGGGACGAATGCACAGGACTTCGGTGTTTCCTTTTCATTAAACATTTAGTTGAAGTTCAGCGCTCGCCTTGTGCATTTCCTCCCTTTGCCCTTGTGTTTTTGCGCGCTGCTACCAGAGGCTTAGAGCATCGCTCTGTGAGCTTGGGAGCCCCACTGTACAGGTTTTTGTGACTTCATGTGCGTGCACCTCTGCAATTTGTGCAAGTGGTTGTGGTCCTCCCGTAGCCTTTTCAATCATCTGAATATGAATTTGTTTTATTTTCAGCTCATCTGATGATCGATCGGATGCCATGAAGGTTTCTTTATAATTATGTTCTTTTACGGTTTACAATATAGTTCTTCAATTTCAAAACTGCCTCCGTTTTGTCTTGTCCCTTTTTTCAGACACACTACACTTGTTACTAAGGATGTGTCGTTATATTACGGAACTGTACTGCGCTAACTCATGATGCCAGACGTTATCTGTAACCCTCCGTAATACTACCAAGGCCGTAGCTGAGAGTTCACATTATTGTTACCGTACAGCGAGCACACAGCGATAGAAGTGCAGTACGCAAGTACGGGATTAAGGCTGCAAACTAAACTTGAGGTATGCATGCCGTCAAGCGTTCCGACGGTATTGAAGGCGTAAGGGAAGGGTACGGTAACTGAACTGTTACCGTTACAATACGGCAATGGAAGTGCAGTATGAAAATACGGGACTGAAACCGTACCCTTCCCTTACGCCTTCAATACCGTCTGAACACTCGACGGCTTGGATACCTCGAGCTAAGTTTGCGGCTTTAGTCCTATACTTGGGTACTGCGCTTCTATCGCTGTATGTCTGCTGTACAGAAATGATAATGTAAACTGTCAGCTACGGCTTTGGTGGTATTACGGAGGGTTACAGATAATGCCTGGCATCATGAGTTAGCGCAGTACGGTTCTGTAATATAACGGCACTTTTTTTAACAGTGTACAGACGCAGTGCTTTCGAATTGAGCTCGCACATTCCAGCGCACGACATTTTGGCTTCTGCAGAATATGGCTACTTTTGGGCTACATATATCTCTTGCATTTGGCTAGTTTTAGGCTACATCGTCTGGCATTTGGCGGATTGAGCTAGAAACCACCTGGCAACCCTGGTTCAACTTGTTATTAGTGGAGACGGGAAATGGGCCCAAGAATTCAATTCCGACTTTCTGAAAGGGATGATGTGATGGGGAGATGGAGTGCAGTGTACCAAATGGTTTTGTCGTTGGACTCTTCTTGGTTTGGCATTGGTGACAAGAACGAACATATTTGTTGATGGCACGGTACATTCTGGTCCAGAAGTAGTTGGTTCAGACTCCAAAGTACGTTTTGGAGAAGCCTAGATGTCCGGCCGTTGGGTCGTCATGATTTGCACAAATAACATCTTTTTGAAGCTCTCGTGGAATGACAAAAAGCCAAGGACGTCCTTCCGGTTCGTAATTTCGTCTGCATAGGGTGCCGTTGTGAAGGGCAAATAAACGCGCTGCGCGTGCTGTGCTCTGTGAGGCATGTGGGGTTACCCCAACACGGTAATCAATTATCGGTTTTAGGTAAGGATCAGACGCTTGAGCTGCAGAAATGTCAACTGGTGTCAAAGGTGCTGTCGTGAGCGAGTTTCTTGTGTCTTGCTGAGGAGCGACAACGGTAGCGGGCATCGAGACAATACCTCGAAGCCATCGGCATCGAGGTATTTTTTTCCAGATTTATAGAGGACGGTGAGCGTATAAACTTGCAGTTTGAGGGACCATCGCCCAAGGCGTCCTGGGGGGTCTTTCAGACTGGCGAGCCAGCAGAGTGCGTGGTGGCCGGTTACTATATGGAACTGAATGCCGTAGATATAGGGGCGAGATTTTGACACAGCCCATACAACAGCCAAACATTCGCGTTCAGTTATAGTGTAATTCCGTTCACATTGGGTAGGATTGCTACTCGCGTAGGCGATAGCATGTTGGCTGTTTGAAAATTTTTGAGCCAAGACGGCACCGATACCATGTCCACGGGCGTCTGTACGTATTTCGGTTTCGGCTCCTTCAGTAAAGCGGCCAAGAATGGGACTGTTCGTCAAGGCCGATTTAAGGGACTCAAAATATTGGCGTTGAAGTGGGCCCCATTTGAATGCGGCGTTATTGCGAAGGAGTTGATTGAGAGGTTTAGCGACGTGAGCAAAGCCAGGGATGAACTTTCGGAAGTAAGTGCACAGTTCAAGAAAAGCACGGACGTCTTTTTGAAGTTGCGGAACAGGAAATTCAGAAACGGCTCTGAGTTTGTCGCAGTCCGGGCTGATGCCACTGGCACTGGCTACATGGCCGAGTACTTTCAGTTGTCGAGCAGCGAACATGCATTTCTTTGAGTTTAATTATAAGTGTGCGGAGCGAAAACAACCAAGAACTTGCCTCAGCCGGTGTGAATGTTGATCAAGTGTGGTTGAGAAAACGACGACGTCGTCGAGGTAGCATAGACATATATCCCAGGTGAGGCCGCGGAGAAATGTATCCATCATCCTTTCATGTTGAATTAACCTGAGACTGGAGTAGAGAAGAAACATCAAAACGTAGAAGGGACAGAAAACAGACAGGACGACGTCTCAAACTCAGCTAACTCATTTATTTAGTCCACCTCCTTATGTAGTCTCAATCTCAAGGTCATCTCCACCAACACAAAAGGACAAAGTTAAACAGATCAAGCGCCACAGCCTTCATCACACAATGCAAGAACGTTGACTACATTTACAGATCGACGCGATAAGGCAACATCCACCCACCCCCAAGCTTGAACAAAAGAATCTCTTCCCCTATCATTTTATACACAGCTCATACTTCTGAATCATAACACGCCCTCTTCACAAAAAAAAGGAAAAAAAACAAAAACACTGAAACGATAGTAGGTAGGTAGGTAGAAAACGTTTATTGAAAACCAAGGACTACGAATAAAAAGATTATCCGCGCCGCAGTGATCATCGGATCTGGCAGCCTCGTTCTTGCGTGATTATGGGTGATGAGGGATGACTGTGCGATGGGTCATGAGGGGTGTTTTCATATGGAGTCCCCCAGATCTGCCTTGGCTACGAAGTCCAGAAGCGACTGGAGAATCCTCGTCCGGCGTTGGGCTTCGCCCTGCTGGTCCGTCCAATCCACGAGTCTCTTGGGTCTTTCTTCCTCAGGTAGCGTCTCGATGGCTTCCACTCTGCACAAGGCTAGAGCTTGGCATTCCCATAGGAGATGGTCGAGCCTGGGAATGGCTTCTGGATCCTTGCATCTCTGACATCGCGGGTCCGGAGGGACCGCGTACGGCTGCGTCCGTTGTAATTGCGAGAGGTTGATGTGGTACTTGAGCCTTGGCGTGACCGCGCCTTCGGTACGGATGCGCCGAAGTTGAACCGTTCCTTTCGCTTGAAGGTTTTCGCCGGAAGCGGGTAGTCCTCGGGTTGCCACTTTTCAGCTAGCTGAATCTTTCGCATCTTGCGACATCTACGAAGCTCTTCGACGGGGTCGTAGCATGCCGAATCTTCTGGCTGTTCGAGTGACTCTTCGCAGTTGGACGCCTGTTGGGATGGCAACTAAAAAATTCTTCTCATCCCGCACTGTGCCGCTGCGTGAGCCATGTCGTTTCCTAAGATCTCCTGGTGTCCCGGGACCCATCGTACACTGATTCTTGTGCCGTGCTCCCGATATAGTCTAAGCGCCGTGTCGAAAAAGGCGTGTACCGTCGGGCTTGCGGTTGCCTTGATCTTGTACATGTTTCGTACCGCCTCCTGGGAGTCCGTATAGATGACGAGGTTTCTCGTCTTACCGGGGAGGTGCCCGTATACTCCCAACGTGAACAGAAGAGCCGCTTCTTCTACCGTGCCCGGTGTGACCTCCGTGCCTCGTCCGCAGCTAGTGGCAATTTCAAAGGGAGTTGCCCCCTCGCCTCTGTTGAAGACTGCTCCTGCGGCATACTCCTTCCCTTTTGTTGCTCCATCGACGTACACCACTATGTTGTGCTGGCTCTCCAAGAGCTCATTGACCTCCTTCTTGTGCTGTTGGGAAACGATAGTAGGGCCAATACACGTGGAGACCCACAAAAAAAAAAGGTTGTACGGTTTTTTGGAAAATCACAAGCACTTAAAACAACCTAAATAATAAAAAAATTACACTTTTAGAAAGCTTTTTGAGTTGCTTCCAAACCGTAGCCAAGCCTGACTTATGCAGTTGCCTAGAGAGTTTATCCGCACGGTCTCCCTTACTACTCTCTTTACATCGTTCCTCTCTTTGCGTATTATTTCTGTCTCCGACCAGAGCGCCGTGCAGTTGTTACATTCATTAATAAGTTTTGCTATTTCTGAGTTTTGTGCTTTGTTCTTTACATTTCTTTCATGTTCGTTTAATCTGTCATTTATGCAGCGTGACGTCGGTCCTACATACTTAAATCCACACTCTAATGGTGTCTCATACGCAACCCCAGTCTCGCAACATACGGATTTTTCCGATGAGCCTTTTGCACTCGCTCACACCTGATTGAAATGGCGTCAGTTTACTTAATCTGAAATCCGAACTAAAGACAGTGTCTACTCCAAACTGCCTCGCACTTGCCTTCAGGTTGTGAGAGATGTCACAAAAATAAGGGATTACACCAAAGCGGTTCCTTGGTTTCTGTTCAGTGTCTCTCCTGCCTTTAATAAACAATTTTAATTGCCGTTTTATAAAACTGTCGTCATAACCTACAATTATCAACCTTTTTCATTGCCCTTCTACTGATTCAGTGACATGATGGACACATGACCTTTCTAACGCGTTCCTGACCAATGACTTTACAATCCCCGCCTTTACGGTCTTCGAATGACAACTCATTCTTGCCAAAACTGGTTTCGATTTTTCTTTACCATATTCCCAACATAACCCTCGATTTACGTGAATACGTAAATCGAGAAAACTGCAGAACATTATCTTCCGATTTTTCCAAAGTAAACTTAAATTCTGGAGCCGTTGACCTTATCACAAATTCTATGGTTTCTGTTAGACCTTCCCTAAACACGCATATTAAGATGTCATCTACATATCTTCTTCCTATTGCCGTACCCGGGGACAACTCCTGTAGATTATCGTGCACTGCGCGATTAAAAGAGTTTAAATGAACTTCTGCTAAAATCGGTGCGACTGATGACCCTATAGAAACACCTTCTTTTTGTATATACTTTCTTCCTTCGCACTCCACTACCGTTGACTTCAGATAAAACTCCAAAATTGTTAAGGAACTTTCTACCGATATACCTGAGCCCGATTGGAATTTAACAAGATTCAACTCCAATGCCTCCTTGACTCTCTGAATTAACCGGGTATTTTCTAAGGAATAATACAAGTTCTTAGTGTCCATCGATAACACTGAACAACGCCTCCCATGATTAAACACTTTGGATCGCGCAGTGCACGATAATCTACAGGAGTTGTCTCCAAGTACGGCAATAGGAAGACGATATGTAGATGACATCTTAATATGCACGTTTAAGGAAGGTATAACAGAAACCACAGAAGGTGTGATAAGGTCAACGGCTCCAGAATTTAAGTTTACTGAGGAAAAACCGGAAGAAAAATCGAAACCAGTTTTGCCAAGAATGAGTTGTCATTCGAAGACCGTAAAGGCGGGGATTGTAAAGTCATTGGTCAGGAACGCGTTAGAAAGGTCATGTGTTTATCATATCACTGAATCACTAGAAAGGCAATGGAAAAGCAACGGCAATTAGAATTGTTTATTAAAGGCAGGAGAGATACTGAACAGAAACCAAGGAACCGCTTTGCTGTAATCCCTTATTTTTATGACATCTCTCACAACCTGGAGGCATGTGCGAGGCTGTTTGGAGTAGACACTGTCTTTAGTTCGGATTTCAGATTAAGTAAACTGACGCCATTTCAATCAGGTGTGAGCGACTGCAAAAAGGCTCATCGGGAAAAATCCGTATGTTTCGAGACTGGGGTTGAGTATGAGATACCATTAGAGTGTGGATTCAAGTTTGTAGGACCGAAGTCACGCTGCATAAATGACATATTAAACTAACATAAAAGAAATGTAAAGAACAATGCACAAAACTCGGAAATAGCAAAACATATTCATGAATGTAACAACTGCACGGCGCTCTGGTCGGAGACGGAAATAATACGCAAAGAGAGGAACGATGTAAAGAGAGTAGTAAGGGAGACCGTGCGGACAAAGTCTCTAGGCAACTGCATAAGTCAGGCTTCGCTACAGTTTGGAAGAACTCAAAAAGCTTTCTAAAAGTGTAAACATTTTTTTTTGTTATTTAGGTTGTTTTAAGTGCTTGTGATTTTCCAAAAAACCGTACAAACTTTTTTTTTGTGGATCTCCACGTGTATTGGCCCTACTATCGTTTCAGTGTTTCTTTTTTTTTCCCCTTTTTTTGTAAAGAGGGCATGTTACGATTCAGAAGTATGAACTGTGTATAGAATAATAGGGGAAGAGATCCTTTTGTTCAAGTTTGAGGGTGGGTGGATGTTGCCTCATCGCGTCGACCTGTAAATGTTGTCAACGTTCTTGCATTGTGTGATGAAGGCTGTGGCGCTTGATCTGTATAACTTTGTCCTTTTGTGTTGGTAGAGATGACCTTGAGATTGAGACTACATAAGGAGGTGGACTAAATAAATGAGCTGAGTTTGAGACGTCGTCCTGTCTGTTTTCAGTCCCTTCTACGTTTTGATGTTTCTTCTCTACCCCACTCTCAGGTTAATTCAACATGATTAATATTCACCAGCTCGCCTGCACCCTCACGATTTTTTTTATAATCATCCTTTCGAAGGTCGCTGGGACATTGCACAGACCCAACGGCATTACGTTGAAATGGTCGAGGCCGTCAGGTGTGACGAACGCTGTTTTAGGTTTGTCAGCATCAGCGACCGGTATTTGCCAGTAGTCAGTCCGGAGATCCATCGATGAAAAGAAGGATGACCCTTGGAATGCTTCTAGGGTGTCGTGGATCCTGGGCAGCGAGTAGACATCTTTCCTGGTTACTTTATTCAGACGGCGGTAGTCTACGCAGAAGCTCCAGGACCTATCCTTCTTTTTTACGAGGACGACGGGTGACGACCAAGGGCTAAAGGAAGGCTGGATGACTTTCTTCTCCAACATTTCGGTGGCGTGCTGCTGGATCACTTTGCGCTCTGTGGGTGAAATTCGGTATGGTCTGCTTTTCAGTGGGCGTGCTTCTCCAGTGTGAATGTGATGATGGACAACAGATGTTTGAGCAAGGGCTTGGCTGCTGAAGTCAAATATATCAGAATAAGCTTTAAGCAGGGTGGCTAAATGATGTTGGTCCTCGGGAGGCAAACTAGCGTCCACCATCCTTGTAAAGTTGTCACTCATTTCGCGTGCAGAACCGGGTAGACAAGTAGGGGGGTACAAAAGTTCCGAAAGAGTGGCAATGTGGTGTTCCTGATACATGGTCATATTGGCGACACGAGTGTTCCGGGGAAGTATTTGCGACTCCGTAGATGCGTTGGTGAGACAAAGACAAACGCTGCCTTCTACTAGGGACACGATGGAGTATGGGGCGATAATACTTTCCTTCGCAAATAGTGATTCAACAGGTTCCACTAGTCCAGAGGTGCCTATAAACGACGGGTCGGCTGTGAGCGCTACGGCAACGGCAAATAGTGGTGGCAAAAGAAGGTCGTCGTTTGTGCGAAGGGTAATGTTTTTCGAATGGGAGTGATCAGCGACGGGGTCGATGCAGCTCAGCTCTAGTTCGCCTCTAGCGCAGTTTATGAAGGCGTCTGTGGACGTCAACAAATCCCAGCCTAAAATAACGTCAGCGACGCAGTTGGAAACGACGAGGAATACCACAATATAGGATAAGTCTGCAATGAGAATGGACACTGATGCAGATCCGAGAGGTTGCACCAATTCGCCGTTACCCATGCGCAATAGGTGTCCGTTGGCTGGAGTAATTACCTTACGTAAGCGGCGGCAGACATTGTCTGATATGCATGATTTGGCGGCTCCTGTGTCGACCAAGGCGGCGCATGTTTGTCCTGCAATATGAACGTTGAGTGCCGTCCGTCCAATAAAAGGAGGATTTTCGGCAACTTCTGGCAGTGCAGCCTGACCACCGGTGGCACCACAGGCTGCCCTCCTTAGTTTGACGACGGCGTCGACGCTGCGGCTGGGTGGTTGAAGGGTGACACTAATCGGCGGCGCCTGGGGTACGGCGAGGGTGATCGGCCGCGGGGGTCTTGAGGTGTTTGTGAATCGATTGCAGAGCGGCGTGCGTCGGAGGAGCGGCTGTCGTCAAAATCTCTCGAATAGAGAGACGGATTGCCAGGTGCATGATAATAGGCGTTATTATCAATTCGTCGACGGCAGTAACGGGCGATGCGACCAGCTGTGTGACAATAGAAGCCCACCGGGCGCTGGTCGTCTGTTCTCCAAATATCGGTGCGTCGCTGTTGTCCTTAAATTCGTCGGGGGGGTTGGGGGCGGTGTAGGAAGGACGTCTGGTAGCGGGGTTGCGTGTCACACAGCATTGGGCAGCAGGGTGTGAGTGCTGGTGGTGCTGGCACGTACGTAGGGGTAGGCGAAGCGAGTGGTTGGAGAGCAGCTCGTACTTCGTCCTGTACTACCTTCCGCATAAATTCGGTGTCGCTCCGTTGGTTTGGGGCGACATCTGACGGTCGTGGTGTGCCGAAGTACGCCAGAAGTTCCTGGCGGATGATTTGCCGAATTAATTTTGGGAGGTCGGACGCCGTTGTGGTCTGTGGGGACACTTCGGGCAGGCGTTCGAAGGGTGCCTTTGTTATGCGGGCGCTCTGCAACTCCTCGTACTTCTTGCACTCTGTAATGAGGCGCTGAACAGTTGGAGGGGATTTTGGAGCTACGATTGAGAATAGCTGGTGTGGTAGCCCTTTGAACAAATGCCGGATTTTGTCTTCTTCGGTCGTGTTAGTGTCGACGCACCGACACAGGTGAGGGACGTCCTCCACGTCCTCCACGTCCTCAATGTAGGACGTGGAGGACTCGGTTGTAGTTTGATACCTTCGGGCAAGTTTATCTTTCGCTTGTTGTTTGCGGCGTTCGGGTTTGCCAAATATTTCCGCGAAGCCGAATTGGAATCTGTCCGAGGAATTTATTTTTTCTTCGTGATTATCAAACCACTGGAGTGCGGTATCCTTCATGAAAAAACATTCGCGAGCTTGAGAGTATTGTCCCACCTGTTATGTAGGCTAGCCCGGTCGTAACTTCTTAGCCAGTCGTTGACATCGGCCTCTGGTGCTCCATTGAAAACTGGTGGATCTCGCTGGCGGTTCTTGATAAGCAGTGGAGCGGGTGGTCCGCCTCGTCCGGCATTGCGTTGCGCGTTGAACGTCCGCTGCGAAGCTCCAGGGTCGATCGCGATAGCACAGGAACCGAGAGGTTGGGAATCGTCTGCACCTCCACCACTTGCGAGGGTGTTTATGAGAGACGTATTTGATGGTGCGATGTGGGAAGACCAGAGGCGATCAATGGCGGAACAGCCGAATCGCTCTCAGCTCGCGTGGCGAAAACATGCAGCGCGCGCCCCTATTTCCCAAAGATGTGCGTCGTCGTCTTCGTAACAATATATATATATATGTGTACATATGTATATATAAATATATCAGGGTGTCGAACCGGAACCGAACCGAACCGAAAACCGGAACCGAACCGGTATTTTTTCCGGAACTGAACCCGAACCCGAACCGTTATATTGTTATCGCGATGAACCCGAACCGGAACTGAACCGGAAAAAAAATAACGGTTACCGGCTCATGTCAAAACGGTTCGGCCACGCGCTGTTGACAATGAATGTGCTATCAATGCCATTTGTTTTTTAAGTGCCGTCAACTGACACACAGCTCGCTTACATATTTTTCTTCTCCACTCAGTCTTAGGAATATAAACGCTGCATTCATGAATCTTGACAAACGCTGCATCCATGAATCTTGACATAGGAACCAGTATTGCGCTGGTCGCGGCTTGCACGGAAGAAAAAGAATTGGAAGACTGTGCAAAAAAAAAAAAAAAAAAAAATCGCGTGACGGGATTTTATTTTCCTATAATATCGTAAATCGTAAATGCTGCTGTGTGCACATTTCATAAATCGTTTCTAGAACGCGCGAGTTCTTGAAGCTTGCTTCCATCGGAATGAGAAGAGAAAAGGCTGTGGAGCTTGATAATAATGCATCCGGTTTCGTATAGGCACTTAGAAGCTAACATATTTGTGAGACAGCGAACTCTTCTATTTTAATATTTATCCTATTACGTCCTAATGAAAACTTCTTTAAGGGTCTAATTTGAGTTACCGAAGGCAAATTCAAATAAAGAAAGCTGTATTTTCTCCCCACTGTTCCTTCCATTGCTTACACGCCGAGGTGGCGGGATAGTTAGCGAGTTCTACTTGTAAGTGGGTTTGTAAGGAGGTCGCGGATTTTACAGCTACTGCGTCAGACCCAATTAGATGAAGTCCGAATGCGTAAAAGTCGGTGAGGTAACCTTTGAGTGCACATAAAGAAACCATTCCTGGTAGAAATCCCTCAGCTTTACACTACACTCTAAAAAAAAAAGGGTGTCAAATGGTGTATTCCTACACCCTTTGTCCCATATAATACACCCCAGAATTTCAATTCGACGTACAATGCCCTACAGTCGAACATTGGGCCCGAAAGTTTACGAGGGGCTTGATAGCCGTGTGGTACAACATTTTAAATAGCTAAAGTACGTATCAAAGACCACATAAAGAAAACACCGAGCTTTTACAGTAGGGCCAAGAAAACCCGAATTTTTTTTTTCGTGTTCAGTAAAACGTACATTAGCTATTTCAATAAGTTGTACCCCACGGCTATCAAGCCCCTCGTAAAATTTCGGGCCATCTGTTCGACTGTAGGGCGCTGTACGTCGAATTGAAGTTTGGGTGTGTATTATACGGGACAAAGGGTGTAAGAATACATCTTTTGACACCCTTTTTTCTTGAGGCTGTACGATGTATCCCGTTTCGTATGTGCTGATTTCAGATGTTTTATTTGTAATTTATTTTGATGTTGCAATTTGTCACTTATAATTTCCGAACCGGTTCGCGGATCGAATTAATCGAACCGGAGCTGAACCGGAACAAAATAAATTTACCTGAACCTGAACCGTAACCGAACCCGTATTTTTTTCGGTTCGACACACTGATATATATATATATGGGTGGTTTCATCTCAAATCGTGCAGGCAAAAAGGGTCGAATTTTTAATTTCGATGAAAAAAATATATGTTATGGCGCCGTTTTTAAAAACGCAGTCGCCGCAGACCGCAAGTTCGTCGGAGTTTTTGTTCGCGACTTATGAATTTTTAAAGAGGCCGCGGCGAAAAGCAGTGTTTTTCACACCCGTCGTGGGTCGGATGTTTCGCTTGATCTCCCGCCGTGGATTTTCAGTCCACATTATATTATCTTTTTTAAAGCCCTCTGTGGACACATTTAAAAGGCTCCAATACCATAAAATAATTTTAGGCGTTTTGCTTTTTTTCTGTAAAAATGTAAAAAACGCCCCCTCGGTCAATTGTTGACGAACTTTGACAATTAATTACTGGCGATCTACTTGGGTTACATCAATACTTTTTATGTCCACGGAGAGCCCAAAACACGTTCTTTATATGTATTATAAAATGACTTGGCTGTATAAAATATTCTTTGCGGTACGTTTACGTTAATGTTATGTGAAAACCAAAAAGTACCATTTTTGAGATTGATTTTCTCAAAAAACCCATTTTTTATTTTTTTTATTTTTTGTTAAAATGTAGATGTGATAGTTTTCTACGCGAAAATCAAGTCTAGAAAGTGTATATTTTGTTTGTATGTTTTATATTTAGGCCTCAATATCGGAAAAAAACGTCTTTGTTTTGAAAGACCCAAGTCAGACATTCCGACCCATGCGTCTCTATGAATTGTGAAAAAGTTTTCTTGAATTTTCTTCTGCATTTTGTAATCAATTATAAACGAATTTTGTGGTATTGAATATTTATGTATGTTTTGATAAGAGCGGGAACCACGAGATACATATCTAACCAAATCAGCAGGCCTAGTAGACTTTGAATAACCAAAAGGCACAGACGTTGTATTGTTTCGATTTATAAACCTTTCACAGTAAACTAGCACGACTAGCTAATAGCTGTCATATTACTGAGACAAAGAAAGTCACCACATCCGTCGATATGTTATATACAATTCTTTCCGAAACCAAACACTGGGGGTTTGTTCACCGCACATCGCACAGGTCACCAGGGAATGTCCTTTCACTTCCGTAATACACAAAAGTGGTGAAACAGAAACGGTCCGCAACACATAGAGAGTGTGTCATGGAGAGGGGTAGGAAATAAAAATTAATAAATAGGAATTAAATTGCCCAACTGCGATCTTAACGAAAATTGCGTTAAAAAATAAAGTATTTAGGTTGGAGTGGTGGCAAGACGATAGGTCCACGCCTGGTGGAGAGTCAGACAAAGAAGTCGACGGCACGTAAAGGTAAAACAAACAAAAAATCAATAATTTAATAAAGACGGGAAAACTCAGCCGCACATGGCAAGAAGATAAACCAACTCCTCCGGGCATTCCCTAAATGGGACGCAACCAAATGCGTGCGAACACGCTCTCTACATCACCGCCTAGGCCGCTACGCCATGACAAAATAAACCCAACAACTGAACAGTGCTACACTCTAAGAAAAAAGGGAGGAGAAAGGTAGCAAAAGCGACTGTTCCTCCTTGTTGCGGACAAGTTGCCCAGAGAAGGGAGGAACGGCAGTTCAGATGAAAGGAGGAGGGCGAGATCCTCCTTGTTCAGTTGGCGCAGGGGTAGAACATCGCGCTACTGACCAAGTGGTCAACGGTTCGATCCCCAGAGAAGTGATTTTATTTTTTTTTTCTTGTAATGTTTTTTTTTTTTATTTTTGTTTACCAAAACACACATAAACAAACCCAGACCGATGAAAGGAAAATTAAAGTCCTTATTATTCACCGAGACGTTTTCCTCCTCCAGGCAGACCGGAGAAAGCTTTCGCCCTCCCGACCCATCTTCTTTCGGTTTCGTTTTTCGAGCACACCGCGCACGTTGTTTAATAAATTAACGTTGAGTTGATTGAGCTTCAGAGGCAGCGAAGGCCGCCTGTAATTCCGTCTTCTAGTCCAAACGTGCAGAACATTTCGGTTGCATTTACGTTTTTACCACTAATTTTATCAAACGAGCTAACGAAGCCGCTAGAAACAGCGAAGTTCCGGAGCAGTGCCAGCAGCGCTACATACACTGGGTAAGACGGCCGTCTCCGCCGTCTCCAATTTGCGGGACACACGCGGAACTACAGCAGCGAAACCACGAGGAACTGTGTCGACGTTTTCGACGCTATGGAAATCGCGGGAACTGCGTCCAAGGAAGGCAGGTTTTCCTGCCGGTTGCCTGGATGCCTTCCGTGCTGAGTTCGGTTCCGTTGTCCCGTGCCGAGTGCCAACCGGCGTTCAACGTGATTCTTCTGCGTGTCAGCAACATCGTCAACGTGGTTCTGTATTTCTTCGTGTCAGCGACATCGTGATGGCAGTGTTGTGGGTTGTGAACAGAATACTGGAATTATCGCCGATGTGACCGTGTGTTCGCGTATCAGTGGTGTAACAACAAGATGAGATGACGTAAACTGTCGGGCATTGATGCCGCTGGTCGCGCCGTTATCGGAGGGGCCGGGGTGTCGCAGGATGACATTCCGCTTTACATTAAAGAGTTTAAAACCACTTGAGGGATTAGGTGCAGTCGATCGACATGTGGATAGTCATGTTGGAACGCTGGTCTGAACGGTAAGCTCCTATCTACAGTGGCCAATGTGACTGTCGGTCCCCGAGAGCGATTGCGCTCTGGGGAAAAGACAACACTACGAAAGTATGACGGAAAGTACGTATATTTATAATGGAAGTTTAGCATAAAAAAAAAAAAAGACAGGCAAAATCGAAAAAAAAAAAAAAAAAACGCTATCCTTTTTTTACTGTTTAAATATATTACGGTTCCTGTAGAAACTGCCCTCTAAGTGGCGCGCTGGCATGAGCGCTAGAAGTTTTCGAGCTCGCAACGGCGCAGCTCCGTACACTTAACAGTTGTCGCAAGTCGCGGCTTTGACTGCATTCAAGTTGATCGAAAAGCGATTTCTGTGCCCGTGAAGCATCACTTCCAGCTGAGTGGATATCCGCTCTACAGAGATTAATTCAAGACGGCAATTGCAGCTTTGCGCGAACAGCACAAATAGAAAAACGAACACTACAATATAAATACTGGCTACGAAGGGCCATGCGGGAAAACAAACTCATGGCTTGGAACCACATTGGAGCGGCTCGATTTATTGGCTTTCAAATAATTATGGCATGATCGAGCGTCTTCTTTTTAATAAGAGATTCATCCCCTGAGCCATTAAAAATAGCCTCAGATGTATGACATTGCTGGAAAGAAATGAACATGTTCGGAATATTTTTTTTTTGCTTAGGGAGTCACCGAAAAATTCCGTACGTTCAAAACGACCACTATAAAAGACGGAAACGCAGGGCTCGGTAGTAGTGGTCGGGGTTGTGTGCTGTTGTATTCATGTTTGTATGTGCGATGCTTGTGTATGCGTTCAATATATGTTGACCTGATGTTTGTAGTGTGCGCAACGTGTCTACATGTGTTAGAGATTCCGAAGAAAAGGAAACGTAATTGTGGCGTAAGAAAATAAAAATATTTTTTTGTAAAACATTAATTGGGCGGTACCTAGCGCCACCTAGCCTAGCTACGTGCGATTACTCTGCTTGACCCTGCCATCTGGTGGCAAGCGATTTAACATCCTTTTACGCTACGCGGCTACGCCATAATTTCGTGTTACCGTGTTGAGATAAGCCAAGAGGTTGCTTCGGATTTGCTTATTTTTGAGAGCGGCTTTTGGTTTTGCGGGCGAATGATTTTCACTCCTCCGTGATGTGCGGTTGACGCAACGGTTGACGAAGGAATTGTGGCTCGAGGAATAGCAAAGGTAGGACATAAAGTGCGCGAACTGAGTGCCGGTTGTCTCCGTTGAACATCGCAGTGCTGACGATGAGAAGACTGAGTGACTGCATGCTTTCGAAACGTAAGTTTCTTTACCTGCAGGGGTAAAGAAACTTCGGAAATAAATACAGTTCGCGGAAAGCTCGTGTTACGTTTTTATTTCCTGCTCCTCTCGCTTCGTGCAATAGGCTTAGTGTTCTCGTTAAGCCTTACCGAGCTCGATTTGCTCGATTCGTGGCCGCCATAATGAGATGCAGTCGACGGAGGAACTTTTCCTCCCCTGCTTAAGGGACGAAAGTTTCTCCCTTTCTGAAGGAACATATGTGTCAAGAGCGTTCCTCCCTTTAGGGAGGACTATACTGACCCTTTTTTCTAAGAGTGTAACAAACAGTTAGTAAGAAAACATTGAAAAAAAAAACGTTCAAAATCGCACCCGAGAAACTAAGTTCAGCGGGGCGAAGAAACACACACGAGTCGGTCCCACGACACTGAAGTCTGGCAGGATGACGGCGTCCAGATGATGCTCGAATCTGTTTTTCCCTCTGTTACGCACATCCACGACGGCTGTGAGGAACAGTGGCTGTGCGAAAGAAAGTGAAGAATAGATTCGAGCAGGCGATGCGCGAGAAGGTAACCGAGACTATGCCTGAAGCTTCATATCGGGAGAGGAGGTTTCGAGGTAGTTTCTGCAGTTACTGAAACTTTCTCTTTCCCCATCCCTTTTTCAAAAGAGCACATCAGCCGGCGCTGACTTTTCATCTCGGGAGAAGCCCACTCTTCACAAACGGTTATAGTTGACAAGGAGGCTGACTTCGACCCAACTAGTCTCCGGGCAAAATACAAACACAAGTATATTTACCAACACGCTCGTTTTAATGTCAGTCTCCGGGCTTTGCTGTTTCCAAAAGAGATAGCCCTTTATAAAGACAGAATGAGCGGGTTGGTGGGGATAATTAAACTTAAACAGCCCCTTCTCGTTTTCTTCCTCAAGTTTAATAGATAACCCTTTGGTGCTATCGGATCTCCCCGGAGAGAGAGAGACAGCACGGCCGTTTCAAGGTAAGGATAGGGCGCTCGAAGCTGGGGCAAACAGGCGGTATCGTTTCACGCATGCACGGATGGCTGGTTTCAAATTTCCCCACATCGCTAACGAAACCGGCCCATCTTCGTGGGTGCGTCTGTGGGATTTCTGTCCCGCGCCGCCGGTTTTAGCGCGCACGCGGCGTTGTTTTGGCTGGCAGAACAGTTGTTGACCGTCGATATTGTAAGGCCATGGTGTCCTCATCCTTTCAGGCAACGATTCCTTTGCTTTCCCTTGTGCAATACTCTGACTGACTCCTCCTGGGTGGCTGTCACTGTTCGCCGCGTCAACGACACAATCGTACCATTTCACTCCTTGTGACACAGGGTGCGCTGCTCGCTTTACTGTCACGGGCCGTCCCATCTAACACAACGAGCGCGAAAGGTCGTGGTCATCTGCTGGCTCCGAAAGGGCGGGACGTTCATGCAGGCCAATGAGGGCCCCGAATCAATACGACGTCTGCCGACTCATACACGTTAAAAATTTACGACACCTGCTGGTCTGTTAAGAAGTGTTGCTTTCTCTTTTTGGAACTCCTCCCAATGTAGCTTGCCGCCTATAATAAAATTTAAATAATCAATAAATATAACAGGGTGGAAATACTGTATTTCATTTTTATGTGGGAACGTTGAAAAAAATAAAAAAAACTATTTCCAAGCTTTTGAAGACGCGCAATTCGTAAGTCCATTTCGTGCCGTAAAAACATGTTTTTGTACGATATTGATGCTTAAATATAAAACATACAAACAAAATATACACTTTCTAGACTTGATTTTCGCATAGAAAACTATCACATCTACATTTGAACAAAAAATAAAAAAAATAAAAAATGGGTTTTTTGAGAAAATCAATTTCAAAAATGGTACTTTTTGGTTTTCACATAACATTAACGTAAACGTACCGCAAAGAATATTTTATACAGCCAAGTTATTTTATAATACATATAAAGAACGTGTTTTGGGCTCTCCGTGGACATAAAAAGTATTGATGTAACCCAAGTAAATCGCCAGTAATTAATTGTCAAAGTTCGTCAACAATTGAACAAGGGGGCGTTTTTGACATTTTTACAGAAAAAAAGCAAAACGCCTAAAATTATTTTATGGTATTGGAGCCTTTTAAATGTGTCCACAGAGTGCTTTAAAAAAGATAATATAATGTGGACTGAAAATCCACGGCGGGAGATCAAGCGAAACATCCGACCCACGACGGGTGTGAAAAACACTGCTTTTCGCCGCGGCCTCTTTAAAAATTCATAAGTCGCGAACAAAAAATCCGACGAACTTGCGGTCTGCGGCGACTGCGTTTTTAAAAACGGCGCCATAACATATATTTTTTTCATCAAAATTAAAAATTCGACCCTTTTTGCCTGCACGATTTGAGATGAAACCACCCATATATATATATATATATATATATATAACTGAGAAGAAAAGAGAACCCTTGGTGAAAACAGCAACAACGGACGGTTTATTTTTTTACGTTTCGGCCGGCGTCCGGTCTACGTCAGTTTTCCGGATAAAGGCCGGACTCCGGCCGAAAGGCCGAGGATTAAACCGTTCGTTGTTGCTCTTTTCAGCAAAGATTTTCTTTTCTTCTCGTATGTATATATATATGTATATGGGTGATTTAATCTCCAATCGTGTAGGGAGAAATGATGGGTCCTAAAAGATTCCGTAAAAAATATACGTTCTTTTAAAATATGTTACTAGAACAACACTGCAAATTAGAACTGCAGAATTTGTTTTTTGTTTTTGAGATTTTGTTTATGAAAGGGCAGAAGGTAGGTCTGACGATTTCAGCTGTTATCACTTTTGACATATTTTAGAGTCTCGCAACGTTTAGATTATCTTTTTCACAACACTGGTATTTTTTTTACAGCTTTAATACTTTATATATCAGGGTTAAAGTACACTGGAAGTGTGTCTTTTTATTTCATTTTATAAAATAAGGATTCCTGAATCATGCATCTTTGACAATAATGGGCCAAGTTTTAATCGAGCTAGCTATCGATGTAAAATTATTTAGACACAAAAACATATCCATTGGAAGGTTCTATCCAAAAGCGCTGTTAGGGCGCAGACGTTTCACGTCAGGCGAATCTGGTTCCTGCGCACGCGCTGTGCCCACACCTCGTGAGGGCTTGTTTGTAAACAGCGCGTTGACCGATAGCGCATATCAATCATATAAACAATATCATCCATAACAACCATATGGACCATACAAACCAAATCAGCCGTACCAACCGTACGACCCGTCTCAACCATATGACGCGTACCCCATATTGCTATATGAAAATTCGCACGAAAAATGTAGGGACGCTTTACACATGCGACAGATTAGAACCGCCATTGCTGGGCTTCCCGAATCGAGATACCAAGCCACTAAAACGGGCTTTGACGAGCCTCGCCAAAGGTCAATGCTGGGGAGAAGGACACAGTCGAATCTAAAATTGCAATAACTTGCCCTGCGGTGGTAATGATGGAGCGAAGTGATCAAAATAAGACGAAACACAAAATGAAGGTCGGTTATGGCGGCACCCATGAACAGCTGCTGCATACCGTCTATACGCTGTTTTTTTTTAATAGGGACTATTTAGAAACTGTAATATTCTTAATTTAAGTATAGTTTAAAAGACACAACACTGTAAATATGAAAAGAAAAGCTAAAACTACAACATTGAACGTCATTTTAAGAAAATACGGTTTTTCATATATGAGAAGCTTTTTATGGGTTTTTATAAATGCAATAAAATTTATTTGAGATATATTGTCATATTAAGCAGTGCGTTTGAAAAGATATATTTGCACCTGCATTCTACGACGCTTACCTCCGTCATTTCGTTGTTCACTTAAGTATTAGTTATTTTTGTAACATGATCATAGTTTTTATTGATTCTCGAGTGCACACACAGTTCGCCGAAACTTATGCATCGATAGTATTCATAGTATAATACGGTAAGGGGTTCTTCCGCACAGTCAGTTGGTTTACTTAGTAATCTACGGAAGTCTAAATCATATATAGGACGTTTAAAAAGTTTTCCGTTAACTAAAGGCTCCCGAAAGGAAACAAAAATCCAAACAATCTGGTTAAGACACGCCGGTCAAACAATACATTTGGCGTGATAAAGAAATTTAGAGCAATATTGACGGCGAGAGGTTTATTTGAAATTCTGCGTGCCAAGTCCATGACGTCACTGGTCCTTCCGGAATGGCCATCTCGGTCGTGAAGGCGAATCCGCTCCGCCGCTCCTCCCCGCGCCCGGAACGCCGAAAGAGAAAAAAAGTGGAAAGGAGGTGCTGCCGACTAAAGCGCAGACCGCATGGCGCGTTTTCTGCACGCGAAAACGCGACGCGCTATGAACGCTCGCGCGGAAGCTGACGCAGGGGCACCCGCATGCAGACAAAGCCAAGCACCGCCGGCCGCGCGTTATCAGCGTTGCCAGATAACAGCATTCTCAACACGCGATGTAAATGTTGACACAAATACTACAAAATGACACACGAACGGGTTTGTGTGACAAAAGGAGCGTCTTTTCAATTTTTATATGGAAAATAAAAATGCTTTTAAACACTTTGAAATGTGCTGAATACGAAACAGCGTACTGCGCAGGATCACGTGATAGTTCGACCGACCCTTATTGGGCGAGAGCCGCTTCGACGCCTCGGAGCGCGCGTCTTGTTCTGGGTCGGCTAGAAAGCAACGCTCCCGCGAAAACGCGCGGCCGCGCGCAGGAAATGACGTTGATTTGACGCCGATTTGACGCCGACGCGCCTGAATCGCGAGCAAAAACGCTCCATGCGGTCTGCGCTTAAATCGCGTCTCGCGCCGTCATTATGGGTGTCATTTTTTTTTTTTTCGCTTAAAATTTATTTCCTGATACGCGTGTCCCAACCGGACTGTTCAAAAAATATATTTTTTCAAGGGAGGGGGGGGGGGGGGCGGGTGAGGGCCCTTTAGTCGAGCACCTGTGGGGAAAAAGCTTTCGTAGTAGGCGTTGCCGGAGGGAAGGCGGGGGGGGGGGGGGGGGGGGGGGGGGGGGCTGCGGCAGCTACACGAGAGCGCGCGCTCGGCCGCCGCTGTCGTGTCAGGCGTTGCCGAGGGGGGGTGGGGCTGCGGCCCCTTCCGCTCCTCCCGGCACCGAGGAACATGACGGCGCCTGAGGCATCTATTTCGCCAGCGACCGCAACCTCGGCAGTTGCGAAACGTGGCCGACCACGCCAGTACTCTGCATATGAACTGAGGGAACGAAAGATAACATTTATGCTTTCGCATTCCCAACTCATAAGAAAGCTGAGGTGTCCTCGGAATTATATTTCTTCTCTCTCTTCTTTTTCCCGGGTTTCTTCTTCATTCCGAAGGTTTTTTTTTTTTTCCTTCTTCCGAGGGATTTTGGGTTGAGGGAAAAAAACGGCTGAGGCATTGTAAGTGGCTTCGGGGGCCTCATTAAATGTCGGTTGCTAGTTGAAAGAACTCTACTACAGTGAACTATAGGTCACTATAACTGCACTGTCTGTCCTCGTGCCCACATGTTTTACTGTTTCGTGCTTTTCAAATCATCTTTACCAACCCGCTCAAAGTTAATTTTCGTTCTCTGGTGGTCTGGAGGTTTCCGCGTCGGATTAAAACACTTTCAAAGCTCCGGTTTGGTAGTGTTCGAACATCACAATCTGTCGGCCTCGAAGATTTTGGCGGCCGGGAGTCAACTTCTAACGAGGAGAGGTGTAAACACGCGCTTTTATGGGTTCGTTACGAAAGCAGAAAAAAGGGGATGTTTTTGTTGACGTCGGGTTTACGATAGCACAACAGGGCTCCCCTATCAAGAGTGATGGAAATAAAGCTATTATTATTATTATTATTAAGCTCCATTTAGTGAATGTTGATGGCGAAGAAAGGTTTTTGGCACATTTACTCAAATTCAAGCTTTAAACTCAGCAGATAATTGCGAAACGTGCTCATTCGTCGTAACGACGTTTGAACAGTATTTGGTTAGTCTGCCAGAGTATGGAAATTGTTGCACGCCGTAGATGAGAAATGTTTCCAGTGGAGTACGAATGCTAACCTGCGGTTTTTAGGGTGAGCCACGCAGTGCATAGCAATACACGAACTCGTAAAGATATATGATAATGATCCAGTTTGAACGGGCTGACGTGGAGACTGAATCAAGGATCCCGGGGTTCTGCAGCTGGAGCCTCCAATTCACGTGCTCTTAGTTGTGGTGCATTAACACAATCAACTACTGACACCCCTTAAAATTGTTGCACTGCCCCTTTTGAACGATCTTGCCTGTTCATCAAAATAAAAAGGGCAAAGATATCTTTAAAAGTGCAATTTGTATTCTCTCCTCTATGAGGAGATACTTACTGTCCATCCGCCGCCATCGGTCTCCATGTCACATTCCACGTCTACTGATTTGTCGCGAGGATAAATTGTATATTTTGTTTTCGTGCTGCTGCGTTCCCTCATTTTTATCTGGGAACAGCTTACCGTTCGATTTCCAGCTGAAAAAGAAAGGTGCGTAAAGCAGACATTACTTATCAAAGTTTCAAGGAGAGGGACTTCGTAAAAATCCGCCGGTGGTTCGGCCAGCGGTGCGGTACATCGGTTGTTAATTTATCACAAAAGGTCAGACATGCGAAGTGAGCGACGCAGGAGAACTTTGCTAAAATTTCAAACATAAAAAACGCGGGTCTTGTATATTATTTCGCATAGGAAACAAACGCGCGCGTACACACAGACTAAACCCTTGAAACAAAGTTGTACAAAATACTCAATAACAGTATTTAAGTTACCAAATACCTGCTTCATAAAGTATTTAAACTACTACTCAAGTTACGTACACTGTAAAGTATATGGAGTAGAGTACAAACACTTGAAGATACATCCGCGTTGCGTAATTTTTATCGACGTCTATGACAAACACAATTATACAGTTGAGAAAATCTTGTTTACCAGAATGATTTATTTGCACGCGACAGCATAAAACGACAAAAAAAAAATCGTAGGGCTATTCTATGCAGTCCAACTATAAGGAGCATGAAATCACTGATACAAGTTACACACCATTTATGGGACAAAAGAAAGGTCGCTTTAGCTATAGTGACATTGCTGAATATCACTTCTTGTGGCGCCATTAGACCCATCTTTTGAGGGGACACTACCACTCCCCAACGTTTTTTAATAGTTTGCCAGGGGATTAATATAGTGTCAGAAAACTACAGAATCAATATTTTTCTACAGCGTCACATATATTTTGAATGAAGTCAAAATACGCAACTGCTCAAAACCAAAACCGAAACTGGATTGGGAGGAAGAAGAAATATAGAGGAGAAAGTTACCGAAAGGCACGTGGATGTGCAACTTTTTTTTTTTCAATCAACTTGTTTACAGTCTTTTAGAAGCTACGAAAAAAATGGGCATCATATTTTTGTCAACTCTTTGTATGAGTGAGTGCCTTGAATGAGCCATAAATTTGATTATCTTTGGTGGTTGTGTCTAAACCATAGAAAACGGCACGTGTCCACGAAGAAGAGAGTGAGCGGGAATCAAACCGGCCACTTCTCGATCGGCGGTTTTCGGGTGGAAAGATAATTACTTTCGAGCCGCAAATTGTGTTTTGTGTAATTGAGGTTTTATATGTCATGTAAAAATAACAAATAAAAACCTTCGCCACCTTAAATACCCTGTCAGTGTTCCTTTAACTACAATTCATAATCCCTAAATGGGGAGTTCACTATAAACGAACACGGGATACTGAAATGAGTGAATGAAAACAAAGAGAGCCCACATATAATAGCCATGGCACTGGTCACACCTTCTTCAAGTCGGTTGCGTTCAGACAGAAAGGCACTCAACGTTAGGGTATGCTTTGCTGGCATTTTAAGAGGTCATCCTGCTCGCGGTTCGTTTCCTCCAGTTTTCTGCTTATCAATGTTCGCTCACAGACTGTTCGCGAGAGCAATGGGTGCTAGACTGACGGCAAAAAGAAAATAAATAACAAATAAAAACATTGACGTTTTTCTGTAGCGGGGTCAAATATACAAAAAAAAACAGTGTCTTCTTTTTGTCTCCGTAGTATAAAAGAGTTGCAGTGTAAAAAAGTACTGTACATCAATACGTTATTTTTTTTTGCATTAGGCAATAGAGGGCAGCATCTGCAATCAGCGAAACATGGAAAAATATGTCACACCTTTTGTTATTTAAACAATAAAGATTAAATCTAGCACTTTCACCGTCACATACCGTAAAAACCCGCATATAATACGAACCCGCGTATAATACGAGGCATGATTTGAGGACCGCGAAGAAAAAAAAAAGTTTTATCCGCGTATAATATGAAACAATTTAAGGACCGCGAAAATATTCCGCCTAAAATGCAACCCAGGAAGTCTTAAGAAAAACGTATATTTGCGTCGTAATTGAACCTTAATCACTGTCATCACTTCCATCAGACTCCTTGTCCGATGCCTCCTCCCTCAGGCAGTCGTCTTTAGTGCCGTCGAGCACATTTGAAATTCCGTACTTCTTGAAAGAGCGAGCGACGGGCGTGCACCGACGCAGTGAAAGCCCGGCGTGGCGTATAATGCGAACAACCCATTGTACCCAATGTCGGCTCATCAAAGTTTTCTGGCCCTCTCTTGCATCAGCTTGATGTCTACGGCGACGTGCCGTTCACGTTCCTCTTTTACAAAGTCGCCGAGACTTGCCTCGACGTCGGCGAGCACGCCGTTTTTTGGGCCTCCAAAGCTTCTTCTCGTTCCGTTGCACGGGAACAGAGCTTGCTTTCGTCGTCTCCATCCGCGGATGCCGCCTTCATTTTCGGCGAATTGTCGCCCGGCAGCACTGTTGCCGATGTCTTCCGCAACCAAAATTACTTTTCTTTATGAAGGCGGCTGAGCATCGTTTTCGGCGATTCGCGCCGACGCCATTGCCTAGCCTGACCGTGGATACATGGTGGCTTCTCGGACATTGTGATTTTAATGATGATGATGATAGCTGTTTTGAACGCCATATTGCTACGAAACCGAAACCACGTCAAACTGCGTCAGATCGCGCCTCATAGAAGCTGAAAATTGTTGGGACCCACGTATAATACGAACCGAAAATTTTACATGGCAAAATTTGAAAAAAACCTCGTATTATATGCGGGTTTTTACGGTAATTAAGAATCAATAGCAAGAAAACGGCAAGGGATTGAACTCCATTGGCATGGGGTGGGAAGTTATTATATTATAGGTAGCAAAATATAACCACACCGAAAACCAGCAGGCTGTTTTGACGCTGTGCTAATTTGGCAAGTGCTCTTCTGTCACTGTGCTGTTTGAACGCCGTTTTCTTCTGACGCCGTGCTGTTGAGACGCGTACTGTTTTGACGCGTCCTGTTCTGTCGCTGCGCACTTTTGATGCCGCACTGTTTTGACCTTGTTTGCTGTTTTGTCGCGTGCTATTTTGTCGTGTGCTGTTCTGTCGCTTTCCCGATTTTTCGGGAAACTTGGACGTCAGCGCACACGTTTTACAGCGGCGAGGCCCCGAAACATGGTTTTCAAACCCGGCAAGAAAAGAAGCGGCAGCTCGAGGAAAGCGAGGAGCACGAGCGGACATTCCATCGCTCGGGAGAAGTGTGTTTGGGCGTCTCGCCGCAGCGAGGCGCCTGTCACGTGGCTTACCTCTCATCCGCTGTCTGCTGCCCTACCTTTTCAATTTCCGCGGCCGCTTCTCGTGGCTATCTGCCAGGCTTTGTCAGTATAGAGAAGGATATGCTTTTAGACATGGACTTCTAGCGCGAGGGCTCTATCTGCAGAAGAGCGCTTCAAAGCAGCGACCTTGAGCTCTCGTGCTTTTACCATTGGCCGCATTCAAAGATTAAGCGTGAACGGATCGTAGGGAGTATTCATTGGCGGCCATAGTTGTATGCGCGACTGCTGAGCGCGTGCTGACGGTGAGCTTCCGCAGTTCTTTTGCAACTTGAATTCTGCATCATCAAGACTGCCGTTCTTAGCAGCCTATTATTGTGAGCTCGTTCTCAGCATGCCCTCCTAACATGGTACTCAAATATGTCGTCCAGCGAAGTCAGTCAGCACCGCAGAGAAGAGCTCATGTTGACTCGCGTCGTGATTCTTTCTTTCCGGTTATTATCGGCCACTGCCGCAATATAGCTTTCCAGGGGAACCCAGGAGACCTTGCAACGAAGAGAATTCTGGGGCTGTTCGGACGTACGCCCGTGCCAGACTCGAACGCTTTGCATATCCTGGTGGCGGCACTATTCATTCTTTCCTCTCATTAAAAGCTCACAACACACACAAAAAAAAAAAATAAAGCGAAGGGAAAAGAATGTTATCACTTATTCTGTCTTGCTTTGATAAGAAGAAAAAGCAGCGGACGAGAACGGACGTATTTTTGGCGTTCCCGATATGCTCGGCCCCAAGGAACGTTTATGACTGCCTAATCCAGTTCTAAACTCAACGTGGATTGTCGGGGGGGGGGGGGGGGGGGGGGGGGAGGCAACCCCGGAGAACCCGAATGAGGTGAGCGGCACTTCCAGCGTTTTTTAGACAAACCCATGGCAATATAAAGAGATGGACATGAACGCCGGTTGTCAAGATGGGCTCACCGCCACTGCCGCGGAGATTCCGACGAGTCAAACGGTGGGTATGGCCACCATTCTCAAGCCCCCGACGTTTCAAGTACCAGAATACTTTGTTTTTAGTGAGTCAACACAACCATCTCTAAACCAGCCAGGCTCCGATGAGCAAGTTTTAAAGGCCGATCCTCTCGAGTATATCAAAATAACATCTCATTGAAATTCTGAAAAATATCCTCGGAGACTCGCATAATTCCGTGCCCCCCCTTCCCCCCCCCCCCCCCCAAAAAAAAAAAAAAAAAAATAAGCGGGCCGAGCCGCGTAAAAGGCACTTCAAAAAGAAATCGAAGCCAAGATGGTGACAGATCTCCCGGAAAAGCACAGAGAAACGAAGTGCGATTCTAGCGCCGCCGTGGTGGCTGCGGAAAGCAGAACGTCACTCTTCAAGAACGCAGAGTCGGGGAGTGGCGCTCTGGCGAACCCTACCGAAGAAAAAGAAGACGAGTGGAAGACAATCATGAGCAAGAGGAAAAGGAAGTGTCTCCACCGAGGTTCAGCTCAGCTTCAAGCACCTCCGCGACCCAAAACTCCGAAGAAGTGGCAGTACGAGTACAAGATCCGCCTGGCGCGATCTAGAGTCTCAGTCAAGACGCTCCTACCAAAACTGGAGATACATCTGCAAGGCACAGAAATAGCCACTGCATTCTCTATGCACCTCATCGAAAAGGCCAACACGATCTCGGTCCGCGTGGACTCGAAAGAATCGACCGAATGACTTGAAAAGTTTAGGGTGGTCACCATCAAGGAACAGAAAATCCCGTCCAGGTGTTTAGAACCTATGGCCCTACCTACAGCAAGGGTGTTATCTATGATGTCTACCCCCTCCAAGAGGACCATCAAGATGACACGCTGAATATCGAGATTGAATTCGAGAAGATTCACGTAGTTGCGGCTCGCCGGCTCGGAAAATCATATACTGCAATCCTAACATTTGACGGTGGGAAACTATTATGATGCGTGGTCTACGGGAAGAGGTTCATGCGACTGTCCCCCTTCAAGCCAAAAGCGGTTACATCCAGCAACTGCCACCGCACCGGCCACAAGGCTGAGATCTGTCCCAACGATTCTGTGTGCCCGCGCTGCGGAACTCAAAACCCAGCCCCGACCAGCCCTACGCAGGAACCTGCGTGCCGACATTACCCCTTTCTGCCAAAGGTGCAAGAAGAAGGGCCATCTTTGGACGAACCGCCAATGTCCGACGGGGCAAGGAATCAACAAGAAGATGAGAGAGGAAGTTTATAGCTACCGAGAGCAGCGCATGCTCCAGGAACAACAGCAACTGCTTCAACAGCGGCAGCACCAGAGGCAGCCCCAGCAACAACAAGCCGAAGCCGAAGTCAGGGCAAACAGAGTCCCGATCTCCCCAAGCGGCTCCTTGTGGATCAACAAAGCGATGCAAGGCACAATGCCCTCACCGCCATCCAACTTGACGGCCAAAATTCAAGAACTACGCAGCAAGTTCAACTTCCCGAAGGCTGAGCTGGACAACGTTCACGCGGCGCTCAAGGCACAGCAAGAGGAAGACAAGAAACACTAGTCGATCTGGACTCAGGCCAGATCACTCTGCAGCCTGTCCCCACAATAGCATGATAAGGGTTCTCAAGTGGAACTGCCGGAGTCTCGGCCAGCGAGCAGCTGAGCTACGACTAAAACTACTGGACGTACCCGACGAGCACCCTGACGTTCTTTTACTTCAAGAAGCTCACTCCATACAATTCAAATTTTGGCAGTATTTATGCTACCCACGCCCTACGATCACCCCAGTGACAAGACAGACAGACCTGTCATCCCCCTCCAAACCAAGTTATGCAGTGGCCTACATGCGCAGCGTTTGGCCTCAGCACCAAATTGAACCCAGGAAGTTTTGCACTGAAAATCAAGAAGTCATCGCGGTGCGAACCTCGGTCCATAAGCACCACAACATCATATTCGTATCGGTCTACTACAGGCCGGGCATCAAGAAGGTCGACCACGGGTGGATCGCTCACCTACACCATTTGTACCCGAGAGACCAGAAGCTGTACGGCGGAGATTTTAATCTTCAACACACTGCTTGGGGCTACAATTACCAGACGCAAAGAGGGACGATCTGCTGGGCGGAATGCAGACATTTCGACTTCATCTCGTTAATAAGCAAGGCGCGAAGACCAGGATGGCAGCTAGAGCCGGGCAAAAGGACACCTCGCCCGACATGACTTTAACTTCGAACACGTTCACGCATCATCGCAAATGGAAATGCCTCCCGGACAACTTGTGTAATGGCCACTTCACGATAGCAATCAAGTTCCCGCCAAGTCGTTAATTGAAGGACGGCACGATAAAGATGATAAATATCGTGCACTGGGATAAATTCAGAAAAATTCCTACAGGAGATGACTTCGTAGACTCCGGCTTTGAAGATCTCCTGCACAGCGTGCTCCAGGGAGCCATTATAGAATGCAGCGTGGAAGAAGACGCCCCTAGACCCGACCTTAATCTTCGCAAGATCTGGGCTAAGCGGCTTCAGTCGGTACAAAAGTACCGCAACGGTCGGAAGATCCCTGCAGCTCGCCATGATATCACGAGGGCTATGGTGGAGGCTAAAGGAAATTCCTCCGTAATTCCCATTCCCAAACCAGGAAATGCCAAGGGAAATATCGGCAATTACAGACCCATGTCGATGACTTCCTGCGTTTTCCAAACCATGGAAAGGATGGTACTCACTTGCATGAAATGGTTTCTGGAGTCTACCAGCGCCTTCCACCCTGCACAGAAGGGCTTTCGCCCCAGCCTAGGCACACAGAAAAGCCTGATTCTCATTTCGGCCGGCATCATCCGAAGCAAAGAAAGCAAGCTCGAACACTCAGACGCAATCGTTGCTCGACATCAAAAGCATTCGACTCTTTACCCCATGAATCGATCAATTGAGAAGCAAGGACACCGGGACTAACAAGCATAACCTTGAATTTCATCAAAAGTTTCTTAGAAGGGAGAACATACACAATGGTTTGTGGTCTTTTCGAGAGGGTTAACACGCGAGTGAACCGGATCGGAGTCCCCAAGGTTCTGCACTCTCGCCGACCTTATTCAACATAGTCATGGCCACCCTGCGGCACGAACTCGTCAAGATAAAAGATTTAGGATTCACGGTGTATGCCGACGACGTTACCATCCTGTCGAAGAATCACATGAGCATAGCTGCGCAGCAAGAATCTTTACAAAACGTACTGGACGTGATTGAAGCTCATCTGGCCCGGGTCGGGGATAAATGCTTCACCAGAAAAGACCAACTACATCGTCATAGCATCGAAAGCACTTCAAGACAATAAGATCGCTGAGCAGATGAACCTCATACTTGCGCGGAAAAAAATCCAGCCATCTCCCTCGATCAATATATTGCGAATCACGATCGAGGAGAACGCATCTGCCTACGCTTAACTAGAATACACCATCGAACACTGCAGCTCGGCACTTTATGTCATTAGGCGAATATGCAGTGCCCGAGGAGGTGCAACCGTAGCCATTGCCGAAGGGATGTACATGGCCCTTGTAGTATCGCGAGTGTGCTATGGTGCCAGGCACTTCTGGCTCAGGAAGGGACAGTGGCAAAGACTGGAAACCCTTAACAACCAGCCAAGACGGGAGATCACGGGTCTGCCGAAGTTTACCCCCCGGGGTGAGCTCTGGACTTTAGCCGGCATCAATGATCTGTACGACGTTGTAAAGGCTCGCATGGATGACCAGGACGAAAGGCTTGAGTTCACAACCCAAGGCAGGGCCATCGTTGAACTTCTAAGAAAGACTACTAATTACCTTCCAAACTCTCCGCTAGTCTTCCTTCTCGGGAAGACCTGACGGAGGTCACCTACAGCAAGCCCTTACCCCGCGAGGGAGACGCCGAGCAAGTTGCAAGACGAGCCAAGGCGCACATCAAGCTAGTTGAAAGCTAGGACCGGAACCACACTGTTGCTGCCTAAACGGACATGGCAAGCGTCGAGAGACCGATACCCTGAAAGTCGGTCGCAGTCGATTTCCCTGCTTTAAACAGAAATCATCACCAAAATATCCCAGCCAAGTCCTCTACAAAGCAAGAAGAACTACATGCTACTTCGTGCTGTTCACTTGGCGCCTGTAAATGCATCATTAACTCTGAAAGCATACCAGGGAATCTTTGGATATTCTCGGATTCACAGGATGCCGTCAAGGAGTGCAGAACCCGAAACAGTCCTTGCAGACTTATCCGCCATATCAAGCATATTGTCTCGCAACTTGCAAATAGAGGTGTACAAGCAAGAACTGGATGGGCCCATGCCGGAATCCCAGGAAATGAAGGAGCAGATCGAATTCCCCGTCCCGTGTTTTTTAAATCCGGGCAAGTAGAGCTGCTTCCAGTACCACACGACCACGGGTAATTCACGGCTTGCGACCCAGTACCGACCCCATTCGACTACGCGGCGAGTACGATCCCAGAGAAGCCAGGATCCGAATAAGGGAAAAATACAGAACAAAACTAAAATCCCTGCAGACCCTGATCCCCTTCCCAGGAAGGATTTCGGTCGAAGGGCGAGAGTACTTCTACTAAGAATAAGGGCTAAAGCGACAATAGACCCGGCCAGAATTGCGACCTGGGGAAAAAGGTAGAAATCCGACCATTGCAAGAGGTGCGACACGGGCCTGAAGCACGACATGGCCCACATACTGTGGGACCGCCCTGCACTCGAGGAAGCAAGGAATAAACATCGATACCAAGACATCGCTACACTTAAAGGTTGGGTCACCCTCCCGGACAGGAACAAGACAAAAGACGGGTGTTACGAAGCCTCCCAGACATTGTTTTCGAGGCCAAGCAGGACATCCACATATACTTGCCTAACTCCTTAATCCTCATGCCAGCGCCCAGCCCTCGGAGTCACCGGCGCACTCTTTCTTACCCCAACCCTCTATTTGGTATTAAACGCTTTCCAAACCAAACCATGTCTTGCTTTCCGTCTGCCTTCTCTGCGTTCTGCAATCACGAACTGTTCAACCAACGTAAACTTTGTCTTCGCTTCTTGGATAATTTTACGTGCCGTACATCCGAGGGTCACAACGCGTACAGCAATTGCGGGGGAATTATATATCTCCGGAATGTTCTCTTACATTGACTCTTGGGCGATAACAGATGTTCGGGACTCTTCCGTCACACCCTGCATCCAAGCAGTCAATATAGTAAACTGGTCTGCATGGGACCAGTACATTACGGTGACTGCTTGGACGCTAAAACAAGATTAGAGCTCACAGACCCAGGTTGGACTGGGCACTCCGCTATATTACTACGGTGCCTGATGTGTTTCGCGTCCTATCCTGCCCATACATCGAAAATGGACCTGAAATGGCAATACATGGCGCCAGAGAAGCGGGAGTGCTATGCTGTCGGAGGTCGCGATCCTTGCGGTTGGCCTTCTAAATGCTGGCGAAAAGTACAAGCATACGCGAGTGTCACTGTCTTCGCGGCGTCCCAACTCGTGGCTGCCGGAGCTTCCGTGGTCTGTCACCAGCAGCAGAACAGGCGTCTGCCACATACACCCCCGCTGCTGAGACGCCGTCAGGATCACGACCGGCGACAGCATGACACTTAAATGACGTCATCAGGCATAAACCAAGGGACCACTTTTTTTACGCGAAAACCAACTCCCGCCCAGCTTTTTTTTAGTCTGTGTTGTCACGTGACATGACCCGCCGTAGTAATTCGGATCCATTTGGGTGAGACTTGGAACAGTCAGGAGGTGACAGTGGGTGACAGTTAAACGAGTGCTGTCGTCACCATTGACCTATTAGCCTAGGTGAACATATACTCATGGTGGAAGTTAGCTAATGAACTAAACTATGTTAATTAACCTTTTATTTTTTGCTATTACGGGTCAGGTTGCAACTGCATTATTGACATCAATTAATATTAGAGGGCAATCCAACAAAAAGCTGAAAAAAAGTAATCCTTTCCACTATGATAATCAATAAAGTTTCACGTGCTCTAATACGATTTAAAACGCGCGCCAAAAGCGCTCGGCAAGCCCTGCCCACAACGGCGCTTGAAAGAGTGACGCAGTCGTTTCAATGATGTCGCCATGATATCGGCGGCATGTCCTTAGTGGGTGCGCAGACGACAAAAGCGACGATGTGTCTAAAATGACTGCGGGATTTTTTTTATTGTGCGAAATTTGCACACAATTTTTAAATCAGCGTAAAAACGTAAATTTGAATTAAATAATATTGAAACTGCATTAACGTTTTGGCATTTTTTTTAAATTGGTTTCACCTCTAATTGTATTCTCGTCCATACAGCAATCGCAACATGACCAAACCAATAACACAAATATATAACTAACATATTTGAGCTATTCACTCAACTTACCATGACGATTGTCCTCTCATCTAATGTGCGCCGTGACAACACCTCCTAGATAAGAAAGCCTAAGTGCTTTCCTGGGTCAGCAAAGAAGGCCACCAGAGGTCAGAAATTGGACACGACTACGGCGTCACCGTTCGGCTTACAGTCGGGTTCTCATTGATTGGACACGAGTTCCAGATGACTGCTGACGCCGTACTCGTGTCCAACCTCTGGCCTAAAGTGGCCTCCTTTACTGACGCAAGAAAGCACTTAAGCTTTCTTATTAGGAGGTGCTGGCCGTGCCTGATAAATAGTGAAGACGACACTCGTTTAAACTTCACTGATCTTTGTTTTGTTTCTTGGAGTTAAATCTAAACCCCCTGTATGAAACTCGTTTCAGATACTAGTAATATGACGACAGAAAATTTAAATGCAAGTAAGTTATACTGTCAATAAAAAACGGTCATAGATGAGTTGTCTATAAACTATAAAGACCTCAGGGGCTGCTTGTCTATAAACTCCTGTTTACGGTAGTATTAAAAAAGTGAAAGCCGTTTACAACTCCCTGTAACCCCGAATTGGAGCTCAGCTCTTGAGGAGGATGAAGGAAGGGTACTCCTCCCCTCATTCTTTAATATTCTCCGGGGGGTCACCTGACCTAGGAGGGAGGGGGGTCACGTGACCTCGGGGGGTGTCGCGTTACTTCGGGGGGGAAGGGAGGGGGGTCACGTGACCTCGGGGAGGGGCCACGTGACCTGGGGGGTAACGTGACCTTGAGGTGACCTTGAAAGGGGTCATGTGACCTCGGGGGGTCACGTGACTGGGAGGGGTCACGTGACGTGGGGGTGATCTTGAGGGGTCACGTGGGGTCATCTTGGGGTCACGTGACCTTGAGGTGACCTCGGGGTCGCGTGACCTTGGGGTGACCTGGGGTCACGTGACCGTGGATGACCTTGGTAGGGGTCGCGTGACCTTGGGGTGACCTTGGGGGGTCACGTGGCCTTGGGGTGACCTTAGTTACGCCGACGGCGACGGCGACACCGCTCAAGCCGGACACGGGCGCCTAAGAGCTGCACTCTAAAAATGAAAGCCGTTTACAACTTAACTCCCTGTAACGCCGAATTAGAGTGCAGCTCTTGAGGGGGAGGAGGAAAGGGTACTGAAGGTCCCCTGTTCTCGGGGGGGGGTCACGTGTGGGGTCACGTGACCTCGGGGTAGGGGGGTCCACGTGGGGGTCACGTGACCCCCCCCCCGAGGGCCCGTGACCCCCCCCCCCCCGTGACCTCGGGGAGGGGGGTCACGCGACCTCGGGGGGGGGGGGGTCACGTTACCTGGGGGTCACGTGACCCCCAGAGAAATTTTCCCGCTAGATTTAGCGGGTAAATTTTTCCGCTAGATTTAGCAGGGAAATTTTTCCGCTAGATTTTGCGGGGAAATTTTTCCGCTAGATTTAGCGGGGAAATTTTTCCGCTAGCTTTAGCGGGAAAATCTTTCCGTTAGATTTAGCGGGGAAATTTACGCATAATGCACCGCGCGGTTACGCCGACGGCGACGCCGCTCAAGCCGGAAACGGGCGCCTAAGAGCTGCGCTCTACAAAATTTAAGAGTACATTTGGTGTTATGATTTTGTTAAGCCTATGGTGTTTGTGTGTGTGCGTGTTTAACGCAGGCTGAGTAGGTTGTTGAGGTCTCGAGCTCGGTCACGACATGTTATTGTTGAATGGGTAAAAGCTCTTTCACACAGTCGCCTTTGAGTGTGTTGGACCGCGTTGAGTTCCCATGTAACGAGATAACACAGAGCCTGTAGTACAGAGAGGGTTTCACTGCGCGACGGGGGTCACGTGGTTTTTGGGTCGTTTTTTGGTCAATGCCCCGCATGCGCACTTGAGACCGATCTCCGCGAGAGACGTCCGCCATGAAATTTCAAGCTCTTCCCTTGGTCTGAGATGACACCCCCTTTCCCAGTGGAGGGGTGGGGTTGGGGGTGCAGGGGGGGGGGGGACAGGGGTGCGGAGGGGACTGTGATGTCTTGACTTGGTGTGCGGAGGGGGAGAAAGGGAGTCAAGATGCATGTGTAATTATAAAGTCGGCTGGTTTCCGGGTTGAGGGGGAAAGGGTCTCAAACGCAATAAACCTCCCCTCTGGCTACGCCCCCCCCTCCCCCCCCCCCGTTATCTTTCGAATTGTTCCGACGCCTCTGAGGGCATCTTGGGAAAACATTCTTGGTCGCACTGGAGTGTTCGTTGGCAGGTGTGGAATCATTCCCGTGGAGCAGCGGATCAGCATTACCGACCTCGACGAGCTCTGACTTCAGAATCCCAAAGATCGGAGGATTGAAATGTTCGAGGCGTGTCTAGTCACTCTCTAACAAATTCATTGTGCAGAGGGAACCCGAAGATGCATCAATCAGTCCGTCTTTTTCTTTGTATTCTTGTGTTTCTTAAAAAAAATGTTTTTAGCTGAGAGGGCTAATCTAGTGCGCTCAGTGGCGTCACTGAAGGGGGGGGGGGGGGGGGGGAGACGAGCAGCCCCTTGTGCAGCGGTCAGGGGGTGCAGCTGGGCAGTAAATGGGGGGGGGGGGGGTGTCACGGTGGCCCAGCGCCGCGACGCCCCCTGACAGCGGAATGTTGTCGCTGATTCTAGCGACCCCGCGCTATGCTCTCGTTTGTTTTAGAAGAAAGCACAATTACATGGATGTACAAGGAAGATAGCGAGCATCAAATATATCTAAAAAGTATATCAAACATTATATAGTATGTACCGGGTATTTGTGAAAAACACGCACCCAGATTTCCGCTTGTGAGACATGCCAGCTGAATGAAGGAAGGAATATACAAGACAGAGAGAGAGACACAAGGTGCATACACATGCACTCCTCTGGACACAACCATTTACTGAATAACGACTTTTCTTTCGCTGACTTTCATTTAATGGATAACTTCTTTTCCTTTGTCGACTTTGATTATTGCCTAAATGAAATATTCATTATATTCATCACTTCAGTTTAGAAAAACCTTGCTTCCCCAGACGTAACGTCTTCTGTGGGCTCATTCAGGCTATTTTACACGGGGGGCGCTTCCTGCAAATACTTCTTTTCTTTTGTATGTAGTACAGTGAAGGCAGTGCTTACGCATTCGTCCTCCTCGATGGCTATACTATGTTTCACCTTATGTTGTACCCGAGGGGTGGGGGATCGGTGGCCGAGTGGTCTAGCACACACCAGCTCGGAGCACGTGGAGCGAAAGCTCGCGCTGCAGAACCCAGAGGTCCTGGGCTCAATCCCCACCTCTGCCCGTTTCGATCCGGATAAGCATCGTACCGGGGTGCGGTCGTGTATCACTACTGCGTGGCGCACGTTAAAGACCCCTGGCAAGCAGTCGTACTGCACTGGTTAAAGTGCTTATCTACAGTGGGTAACAACGTCGCCATGTTCTGGCAGACTAAACTCCTGGATAGCTAGGTTCGACATTGTACATGTACCTTTTTTTAGTACACGGAAGTGACGTCATCACGTCTGATTGGTTGGAAACAAAAGTGACCTAATTTCCCTAGAAAAATGTGGGCGGAGTCGGCAAAACTGGGCGGAGTCGGCTACCGGACGTGACAACAAAATGACGTTTCGTTTTGTACCGAGTACGTTTCAAAAGGTACTTGCTCGGAACTAGGTGTCATTGGCAGCATGTGTTCGGCGGCGAGGCGTCGCCGTCTCGTCATTTCGTCTTTTTCTTTAATAGAGCTTTTTTTTTCGCCAGAAAGGCTGTATCGGGAACACCGCGATGCATTCGAGCTCGCGGAGGAGATCTTTTGGAAGCAATACATACCGCCTGCCCAAGATCGTGGTGCGATGGTTGTGCGACGAACTTCGCGAGGAACCGGAGGTGGGGAGAGTGCGTACCTCGTGGACGGTCATGACTGTGGAGCTTCAAGTGTTGTGTGCACTGCGCTTCTACGGCACGGGGAGCTTCCAAGGCATGGTGGCGAGCGACGAACACGTAGCGCGGGACCAAAAGACAGTCAGCGTTGCGGTCCGCGCCGTGTCCGTCGCTATCGTGCGTCGTCTCGGGGTCCAGCGTGGCTGGATCCACTTCCCCGAGACGCCGAGCGAGAGGTTCGTCGCGGAGAAGGGCTTCAGGCTGTTCGGCAGGATACCCGGCGTCATCAGTTGCGTGGACGGGACCATGGTTTCCATCGTCGGCCCGTCCAAGAACGACCCCACCGTCACGAAGGCGGCGTACTGGTGCCGCAAGTACTTCTACGCCCTCAACGTGATGGTGGTAAGTACACTCATGTTACGTTGTCAAAACGCGCCCCAAATCTCTAGAAAAAAAAACGTATTGCCGATACGGTTTAAGTATGCCGTTTTATGACTGCCGGCTGTGGGGTCTCACGACTGCACGAGCGTGTGCTCTACGTAGCATGTGAGCCGTGCGACGCTTCTCCCAAAAATAATACTTGTCTGTTAAAACGTGCAAGCTTCCGTAAAAAAAAACAAAAAACAAAAAAAAAACATTATTTTTGTTTTAAGGTAGTTAGTTGTACCTTGCATCCAGGAAGGTGTGTTGACATGCATGTGTCAGACAAAATAACTTAAAAGGTTCTGAAATTCCGACTGCTTTGTGAACCATAAGTACAATCTACTACTTGTGGATTCAGGTAATTACATGTCAATATCTCTCTCACTTTCAGGTGTGTGACGCCGACTGCCGAATAATGTGCATCGACCCACGGTATCCCGGGTCGGTGCACGACTCCTTCGTGTGGCAATTTTCCTGGCTCCGAAGCCAACTCGAGCAAGGGCAGGTGCCACGCGACGGCCGGTTCCTGCTTGGTGAGCATACTAAATTCATTCCTTACGCATACGGTGGCTCCCACTGCTTGAAAGCCACAGTACCACACGTACTGTGCTTGTTGTGAGGCACACAGACACAGTTGCTGGAACTCCTTGAAGTGAGACAACACCCAAAGTTTGGCCATTAATCTCTGTTTATGTCCACATAACTCTCACACTCTGCAGGCTACGAAAACCACACTAGACCAATCTCACGACAGTGATAGACTATGCAAGGCATGCAACCGCAGTGCGAGTCGTTGTCCGGTTCGGCCCACTCACTGTTACTGTCCGCCTGTACCCTCTTGCTGGTTGGTTTTTGCATGAAGTTGGAGCTCTTTCGCCGATCCCTGAGGGCTCGCCTGGTTGCTTTGACGGTCGTCAGTTTGTACGGAATGGGATCAATTCCTCCTTGGCCACTTGGGGCTCGCCAAATCTGTCCTCGGGTCGTCTCTGTCCCACACACTGGATTCTTTTCCCTGACCCTTCTTCTTCGGTCTGCCTATATAGCTCCTCCTATTAGACCCTCCGTGTCCCAACAGGACCTGACTCCTTTCCAATCTAACCACCCCCTCTCTTTTCCCCATCTCCAACTCCACCGAGGATTAGGAAAGAGGTTCGTCGAACTGGCGCCTTATCCCCTTGCTTGCCAAAGACAAGGCCAGCGTGTTCTGCTCTGCCCGTGCCTAAGGTCACGGCCACACTCCCAAAAGCAACAGAGCTTTTATCTGTCGGATGCAAGGGCCTAATAATGCACTTGCATACAGCACAGCACCCTTAAGGAATCGTGCACACATCCCATACAACCCACCAGGAAAACACATAGTTACATGAAATAACAGGGAGTTTGCAGGCAAGCTGGTGCTAATTAATCATAATGTAAACTGATACTGTAGTGCATAAATATTAACACACTTTTAAGTCACACTTAAGTTACATTATAATTGACATAGTTGCACACAGCTGTTTTCTTGCCTTTTATTTTAAAAAGTAAAGAATGTAATATGTTCCATCCTCTACATGTGCAGGTGACAGCGGCTACCCCTTGGAGCCTTGGCTCATCACCCCTGTCCCCGGGAACCACGCGACCTCCACCGCTTGCGGCCGGTTTAATAAGGCGCATTCCTCGATAAGGTCTGTTGTGGAGCGCTGTATCGGGCTGTTGAAAAACAGATTCCGGTGTCTGCAAAGGCACCGGGCTCTGTATTACCACCCTTCAACAGCCACCGCCATTATTTCGGCATGTGCAGTGCTCCACTACATCTGCCTTGCATCGAGCGAGCCAGAACCGGAGTCAGACTCCGACGCTGAAGAGTCCGAGTTGGAGTCTGAGCCGAGCTCGGACGGTTCTGAGCCGAGCTCGGAGAGGTCAGCGTCGGCTCCCGAGAGGCTGGCTCCTGCCGGCCCTCCGGTCGGCCTTCCGGTCGGCCTCTCGGACAGGGGGAAGGCTCTGAGGCAGCGCCTTGTCGCCCGGTTCGGAACCCGCCGCAGACGTCCCCGTGCGGAGCGCCACACGCAAGGGGTCCGCCGCCACGACGGTAGTCCCGACCACCAGGGACTCCGTCGGGAAGCCCCTCAGCGCCCTCGCTGCGGTGGTGCCCAGCACGGACGCCGCCAGCGACAGGGAACCTCTCGCCACCACGACTGAGGTCCTGACCACCAAGGACCCCGTCACATTCTTGCCCTCAGTGAAGCCCTCCCCGTGGAAGCCGTAAAGTGCACACTTCGCTTCCTGCTCCACAGTCATGGCCGTCCACAAGCTACATACTCTCTTCAGCTCCTACACCTTGTGAAGTTCGTCGCACAGCCAGCGTGCTGCCTCCGGATACGTGTCGAGTGCATCGTGGTGAAATCGATACAGCCTTTTTTTTTAATTTTTATTAGCAGAAGGCACGAGACGCAGTCGACAGTGACAGAAAAGGTTCGGAGGTTTAGTTGCCAGACCATCAGGTCATCTGGATTGCCCCTGCAAAAAACTGAGAATTAATTTAGATTACCTCTAGAAAGAAATGCTTGCTTTAGCAGAGGTTGCTTTCTTAGTTGCTGATTGAACCAGGGATATTGTTGTCGTGGACATTGTTTCATAGTACAAATGCTTCAAAGCGTCCTGCCTTCTGCTCCATTTCATTATCTCTTTTATGGCACTTCATCAAAGTTAGGTGATTGTGTTATCTTAACAGTGCACATGTAGTTTGTTTTGAAAATTGCTTTATTTCTTAAAGAAAAACCTGTGACTTCATGAATAAAAGTGTGATAACATGGAATGTAATATTTCATTCTTGGAAGTAAAAGTGAGCATCGACTGGAACCATGTAAGCAATTGGGCAATCTTAAGTATATATCACAGATATCTTGTTGAACACTCTGGTCTTAGTTGAGCACAATAGTTAAATTTCAAAAGGAAAAAAAAATATATATATATATATATATTCTCTGACTAGCATACCAGCATATAAACACTGGACCACTTTGAAAGAATTATCACAGATGTTGCGCCAAACATTCTTATTTGAGCACAGCAATAGCAAGTTCTCGAAAGATAAAAAAAATTGTTTCTGACTAAAGCAGCCGTCACTCGCGCGCTCCCCGTTGGTTCCGCCGACCCCTCCGCTGCCCCCGGCACACCCGGCTCCTCATGGTTCGACATTTTGGTTTGAAGAAGGCGCGTAGCGCACATCCCGCATAATATTGGAACAACTTTCTCTCCAATTAATTCTTAAATGTATTGCAAAAGGGTACAAAAAAGCGGTTTGTTTTAACAACGCCCAAAAGGTTTTGATTGTTTTTCAATACTTTTACCTGTACTAGAACAGATGCGACGGCCAGCGACGCACAGGATTGGTTGCCGTTCCTTCGCTAAACGCAGGAACTGCTCCCCGCGTCGTAGTAAATCCTGCCCCGTATCCCGCGCGTAGGGACGCCTCAGGAAATGCGTAGCTACTTCCGCTCGTCGGTGGTTGGCTCCGGACGTCGCTGAAACGGGTGACGGGTGTCAAGTTTGCGATGACGTAGCGGCGTCAAAGTGGGCAGAGCCGCCACGTAAGTGTTGCTAGGATACGCTCCTCCTTTGCATTACGTCACTTCCATGTACCTTTTCTCAAATGTCCAACCTCGCGATCCTGCTGTATAAACAACTAACAACTAATGTGTTTGTTTGTTTTGTACCCCAGGAAAGGCTGTAAGCGCGAGCTCCTTGCTCTGGGGCGGATCTCGGCGGCACAAGCTCTCGTGCAGTAGGGGCAGCTGTCGACGCTATGAGCTCGCGCTTTCAGCCTTCGCTGTGGTACAAGATAAGGTGAAACAGAGTATAGAATTTCCCTTGCGATCTGGTTTTTGTGTCTAGCCATGATGGTGATGTTTGAGAAAACGGGAGCACCTTGGCATTGGCGACAATGCGCCAGAAAATGGCCCGCTGCTGCTGTATTGTGCGTACGGAGGCGGCGTGTTCTCTGGTGCGGTCATTGACACAGCGCCCAGTTTGTCCGGTTTAACATTCCCCACATGACAGCGGAATGTTGGGGGCGGAACAACAGCGCTTTCACATGGGCAACACCTCTAGTGGTGTTGCCCTACTCCACGGGGTTGCAAATCGCCTGAAAAAGATCGCTGGCCAGCATGGAATACAAGTCATTTTCTCAGCTCCCAACAAGTCATATGCCATGTGCCGGAAGGTTATCAGTGAGGCCTACAACAACAAAAAGACCACGTGCGGCACCGCTCACAAGACTCAACACGCCCCATGTGAAAGCGCTGTTGTTTACAACATTCCGCTGTCATGTGGGAAATGTTACATCGGACAAACTGGGCGCTGTGTCAGTGACCCCACCAGAGAACACGCCGCCTCCGTGCGCACATTTGCAGCAGCGGGCCATCTTCCAGCGCATTGTCGTCAATGCCAATGTGCTCCCTTTTTCTGAAACATCACCATCATGGCTAGATACAAAAAAAAATCGCAAGGGAAATTCAAGTGTCCCTAGCTATCGAGGAGAAGAAGGGCGAGTGTGCAAGCACTGCCTCCACAAAAGAAAAGAAGTATTTGCAGGAAACGTCCCGTGTGTAATTCCATACAGTTGTGTTTTTAATTTCCTCACTGATATCGGCCTCCTACACCGACTGTGATTTTACTTTCTATCCTAAATTCATTGTCATATTGTTTACATTTATACACACTCATGTTCATGGTTTTATCATATATTTCGCTACTATAGTTCTTTCCCCTTCTTAAACCCGAATTACAATAGTCTAAGCTTGGCGCAATATAGCCTTAGTTGCTGATGCGCCATCAACCCCCAATCAATCAATCAAGTCCCGTGTGTAAAATAGCCTGAATGAGCCCACAGAAGGCGTTACCTCTGGGGAAGCAAGGTTTTTTAAACTGAAGCGATGAATACGATGGAGATTATTTCATCCAGGCAATAATTAAAGTCGACGAAAAAAAAGTTATCCGTTAAATGAAAGTCGACGAAGGGGACGTTATTCAGTAAATGGTTGTTAGTCCAGCGGAGTGCATGTGTATGTTCCTTGCGTCTCTCTCCTGTCTTGTATATTTCTTCCTTCGTTCAGCTGGCATATCTCATAAGCATGAATAACCAACCTGCTCAGCTTCAGGCAATCACAACGAATTTCCGCACCGCAAAAATAAACTAGACTTTGCGGAGAGCTCAACCTCCTTCAGAACGTAGCCGTAGCCGTTCGAGCAAGATGCCAAAGTTTCAGCATCAACTCTTATATTATTCATAAATTATAAGCGATTTTATGAAAATTTCACTAGAAAAATGGCGACCCACGGAGCTCTCGAATACATGGAGCTCTTTGGCGCCAGAAACCGAAAGTGGGCGAAAATGGGCCCATCTTTTCATCGAAATTTGGAAACATCACTTGTAACTTTTAAATGAGATAACGGTTGGTGCTGAAACTTTGGCATGTTGCTCCAACGGCTGGGGCTACATTCTGAATGAGTTTGAGCTCCCCGAGATGTCTAGTTTATTTTTGCGGTGCGAAAAGTTGGGTTCGGATCTCTCGCAAACACCCGTTATATCAAGGCACAATGCGCGTAGCACTAAAAGCAATCCCCGTTTTTTTTTCTCCCACTTCTCTTAAAATCTAGAGGCTGTAATAAAAAACTGCTGGGATGGCGGAAAGTGCTCACCTTGGAATGTAACCTAGCCCGTTAAATTTCGAGCTCGACAGTAACCTTTAGAAATACAACTAAAGAAAATTAATTGTAGATTTCGCGTTCGCGCTAACACTAGGGAGTTTTCGTGGATCGTTTCCGCTGGCCCGCAAAGTTCCCCGACACCCGCTACGAAGTCCGGGACTCTGAAAGGAGAGGATGGCTCCGCGCATGCGCTGTAGTGGCGTCTCCGTTCGGGAGAGCGCAGCGGAGGTACTGAAACGGTCAACGAAAACTCCATGGTGTTGCCCCGTGTACAGTGGCCCAATGTTTTAATAATAGAGGGTTTTAGTAGATCGTTTCTAGTTTCCGCTCCGCTCAGAGGGTGTCAAACTGCGCATGCGCGGCCTGCTTCGGCGAAATTGAAAGGGGAGGTCTTAAAACGCGTTTTAGTGGACCGTTTTTTTTTCAGCGTAAAAACGTTTCGAGAGCGTTAAAAAAATTCGCTTGCGTAGCCCCACAAGTTGACGTTCTTGTAACACAGAAACAACAAAATATTAACACCAAGAGAGTGAGAGGGAGCGTACTTGTAGAGGTAGTAAAAACGAAGGCGAAAATTCGCATCTTTCACGACCTATAGGGGGCGCACTGGTGTCTGTCAAAATGGCTGTCATCTGGATGATTGTCATAGAACAGCGGGACAAGGCTGGGTCTGCGACGCGTATGTAATTCTTGTTTTGCTATAGACGAGCAGAATTATAGCCTTACGTTATTGTTTTACGCCAGGAAGGTGTACGCAAGTCTATTTTATATGAGGCCAATCATCCAGGAGCTAGGGAGCGCGATTCTCACACCGCGGTACCACCATCGCTAAAAGTTGCTAATAATAAACACAAAAGAGTAGGCACACACCCGAAGAATAATGAGCTATAAAATATAAATATAATAGTTCCACCTTGTGTGCAAGTGAACCCGAAGGTATAGACGCTTTACACACGCGCCAAATTACAGCCGCCATTGCTGACCTTCTCTTGTCTTACCGAGATGCCGAGCAACTGAAACTGTAGTTGACAATCCTCTACAAAAGCCGATGCTTTAGAAAAGGACACAGTTAAATCTAATATGGCAATAACCTGACCTGCTATGGTAATGATGAAGTGAAATAAACGGAATAAGAGGAAACAAAAACTGAAGGTTAGTTATGGCGGCGTCCATGCACAGCTGCTGCAAAGCGTCTATAAGCATGAGCATGTTTAGGGTGCCTCAATGTCCTTCTATTAAGGGTGATGCTACCCTTTGTAGTACTTGATGCCGACAGCACGCGCTCACGGGTAACATACAAAGAAATCGACGAAAACAAAATGTTGCCACAGCACAGTCAGCGCCAAAAACGCGTTCAGGGACACGCTCTTTCACGCGCTTCTGAACAAAAAATAAAAATAAAAGTGTGGGACAATGGCCAGATGTCTCCACCCTAAACAAAGCGCGCATATGAAGGCACCCTAAGCATGCTGCTCTACACGGTACTTGCACTGCACGAGCGCGCGTGCTGGTCAAGGACGCTGAAAGGCCGGCACTCGCTCTCGTAGCTTCTGCTACACTCTAATTAAAAATGAAACGGACTTACGTATTCGAAATAGAAAAAGTAAGAAACAGGACGAAGTTTGCGCATTGCGAGTACGAGTTATACAGTGTTCCACAAGGCTAGCAAGGCACCTGCACGATGAATCCCCTGCTGTCCTCATGAAGGGAGACTTCTACTAACGAAATTAAGCTGGCGAGACATCGAGTCTGTGATTTGTAATACTCATACCAAGAAGTGCTGAAGCTTCCCTTCCGAACGCGGTCTGCTGGACATTGCCAACGTAGAAGGCAAATCATTTAGGAAGCAATCCCGCTTCCAGAAGGACCTGGCTACTCTGCAAGTGGGCCTCCAAATCCCAGCACCCGACAGATCAGCGTAGGGTGTTGCCGATCTCGCAAGAGCTTTGCATGGTTCTTTGTCGAGTGGCCTATTTCAACCGTCTGTTCTAACTTGAATGAGCGTTTGGACGGAACTCGTCGGTGTTCTCCAGTATTGTGAACCTCACCGTGGGTCACATCAACGAGAGCTTCGGCCACCTGCTCGCTGACATGAACAAACATAAGTGGTTGGCCCTCGCAAAACTGGAGCTCTTCTCACAGGAGAGACCCTGCATAATTTGAGTAAATTTCGCGTTTCCATTGTTTATAGCACAGCTGAACTGTCTGGTAAAAAGTCACTCTTTTTGATACGCCATTAATTTACGTCTTTACTTTTGTTTCGGCACGAGGAAACAACAATGTATTCATGGGCAGTGTCAGGACAAGTCACGACAGAGCGCGTTTGTAATTGGTGAGTTTTAGTAGGCCACTTTTATGAGCCCTCTATGCTCTACTTTCCGCTCTGCAAGAAGCATCGTCCGCACCGCCCATGCGTGGCCCGCTCTGAGTTGGAGCGATTAGTTAGCGGAGTGAGCGTGCGCTCCGCTTCAGAAGTTGCAGAGCGGACTGCCCTCAGCGTCCTTAGCGTGATCGCTTAGATCTCAAGATGGCTGTTACTCAAAACGCGTCGATGTTTTTCACCATGACCTTAGCCTGAACGAGGCCGAATCAACAAGTAAAGCGTAGGCTTTAGTGGCGCGCGGCACGTGCCTCGAGTATTTCTACAACAATGAATGGCGCCACTTTTCCCAGGATAGAGGGGCTATAACTTTTTGTTGTAGAAATGCTAGAGGAACGTGCCGCGCGCCACTTCCAGGAAGTTAATGGAGTCTGAAATCTAGCTCAGTCTTGCGCTGTACCGCCATGATCTCCCCAAGGGCTGCACGTTGCACGTCCCTCGAGCATGGACGGACATTGCACTACTTTTGAAACATGAAGGGGCTTTGGGTAAAGTCGTCGCGTTTTTGTGATCCTTCTATGGCTATGCAGTCAGATGTACGGGAACGCGTGCTTGAACGCCAATTACACCTGTGCACGCGCCCTCCTGTCGAAAATGCCACTGAAAGTTACCCACAAGCATAGCGCTCGCAAGCCGCACCAAACAAACCGTTCCTCTCAAGTTTATTTATTCACATTTGCACCAAATGTTGAAATTGTTTAACTTGCGTCTGAAAATGTTCGCCTTGGATTTCCTTGGTAAGTTTAGAAAATAATGGACTTGAATACAGCCTTTCTAAAAGTGCTGCCACTATTCTTCGAGGACGCCTTCTTTTGGCCAAGCGTCAAGGGAGCAAGAGAGCTGCGTCATTGTTTGTCACGGATGCGAGTCTAAATGTATTAGACGGAAATGCTGCGTCGATGCTGGATGTGAACTTGGTTCTAGTCATGCGTCTCGCACTAAAAGCGATGCCCAAATAATGGCGGCCGAATATGTTACCCGGCGGTGTTTTGAAAAAAGTTACCAAGAACGGTTGAAAGAATATTCCACGTCAAGATTTTGTCTGATGAAAACCAGACAGGCATAAACAATGCAAGCATTAGCAAACACGACGCTGGACTTCACAGCAATAACAGTAGATTAAAAGGCTTTTCAGAAGTATTTTTTCGAAGTCCGGCGTAGCGGACCTCGCATGCACAGTTTGACAGCTTAGCGGAATTAAGGAACAACTAAATTTTTTTTTTTTAATTTACGATACACATTTTTTTACAACCCTACCATGGAAATAGCTTTATCTTATATGAGTAAAGTCTCATATCAGATGTTTTGGTAGTGTTTAAATGCTGCCGTGTTGTAAGAGTGCCTTTTTGTTCTTTTTATTAGGCCGTCAAAGACAAGGGAGAACCCCTGGACAGCTGTTGAGGTTTCGTTGACCGCACAGCACGCCCATATGCCATCCATCAAAGAATCAGAAGCCATACTTTTCTGGTCACATTAGGGTGCTCGTCGTGAAGTACCAGACAGTGAGTCGGCATGATTTGTCAGCTGGACAAACCCTACGAAGACCATGGGCGTGATGCAGATGGTCTAACATATTTCTTTTTTTTTTCTTGGGGGGGGGGGGGGTCAATATCGGAATGCATAAAATGATCCCAGTGAATGACATCAAATATTTTGTGCTTAGCGAAATACTTGTCCAACTATAGGCTGAAAGGCATCTAGAAATATTTGCATAAAAGAACATTTACTAATATCTGCCATTTTACTTCTCAGGTGTGAATGTGAATATTGAATGTAATCAAATTACAATGCTACTGTTGGCTTCAGTAGTGTAAATGTAGACTTGCATTGGGGGGCGTAGCCTTCTATTGCACCTCTAGAAAACAAAGTAGCACAAGTGAGGCTGAAACTAGGCAGGAGCTCGAGCGAAAAATGTACTTTAAAAAAACAATTGAAAAAAACAAAAGACGAAAAAGAAGCAAAGTGGTTTTATGTCATTTCCCAAGGTACATACGTACACTGCGCTCCACTGTTATTACGAACACGACAAAATCGCTTTTATTTGCAGTTTATTTCTTTGACAGTTATTGAGGGAGCTAAAAGTTTTTTGCTCAGATTAGTGCCCCTAACGAGCGCTTTATTCGACACCCATAGGTGATGCCAACCCCTCGAATTTAAGGTGAAAAATAAGAACAGGATATTTTGGTTGTTTCCGCTAACGGTGTTCCGCAGTCCACATAAACACCAAGGTACCCCTATCGCAAACCGAAGAAAACGAAGAAGAAAAAACTAATTTCATTGGGACAACAGAAGAGTAGGGATATAAATGGAGCAATCACTTTAGCTAATTTGCACTGTCTTGCTGCCTAAAATAACCTAACAAAATATCTGCTCGTTTACCGACTGCTCGGATTAAACAAGTCGAGCCCGCTAACTTAGACAAGGCAGCATCTGTTTCCACCGGTCAGGGTCCGTAAAAAGATTGTGACCAGCGGTTTCCCGAAGCAGCCAGAGGCTCTCGAACACCAGTCAGTCAGTCAGAGTTTTGAGAGCAATCAAATCAAAGGAAGTGTTGCTGAGCCGGAGGCTCAGTATGTCACCTTTTCTCGAACACCGTGAAACGTTTTGTAGCGTGAGCTACACTCTCCGACGTTGAGCACTTTCGCGTGGCTCGCATAATGAGCCGTGCACCGTGCTGCGCATGCGCGAGCAGCAGTGACGTCACACGACGCACAGCTGGCGCGCCGGAGCCGCCGCCGCTGCGCGCTCCGCTGCCACCGCGTGCCTGGCCGGTCTGCACATTCCAGAGGAGTGGCTTCGTAGCCGCGGCAGACGCACTGGCGGCGCCGCGTGCCCAGCTGTGAGCCTCCGTTGCGCAGTAGCCAAGTCTGACGCTGCACCGGAGCCGCTTGGTAGCACCTCTCATTTTGTGCGCATAAGCTCACGCTACGTAAATCCTGGCATAGCCGAACTAAGCCACCGCAATTTTTTTTCTTGAGGACGCCGTTTCAAACAAAGTCTGCGCAGCCATCTTAGTGCAGCGAGGTTCATAACGGTCGTGCGCGCTCCCAAGCATGCTTTCAAGTGGCGAGCTTTACTGAGAGTGGAACGCGCTTACTAAAATGGCGAGGAAAGCGGAGCTGACGCTTCACGCTCAAATCCGAGACCAGGTCACGCGTGCGCGATGGCGACCCCGCTTTCCATAGAGCGGAGCGAGAAAGCTAAACCGGTCTACTAAAACCAGGGTGTTGGAACGAAATGTTTTTCGTTCCGTTTTCATTTTCGTTCCATACAAAAAAGTTCCGTTCCGTTTTCGCTCCGGAACGAAAAAAATAATGCTCCGTAACGGTTCGTAACGGTTTCTTTCTATGAAAAAAAAAAACAAATCGCAGCAAAAATTAAAAGGTACGTAACGTTTATTTTTACACCAAAATAGATAATTCAGGCGCTCTAGAGGAATCCGCGGAAACGACATTGCTTCTGAGATCATGTTCATTGCCTTGAGAATGAGATCATGATCAAGGCACCGACCATGATCTCAGAAGCAGCACGTCATCAAGTGTGCTCGGTGAAAGGCAAGACCTCTGGTCCGATAAAATAAATTTCAGCGCCGAGAAGGCCCTGAAGGCTCATGGGGATCAAGAAGTACACTTTTGCAACAGAGTCTCAGACTGCCGTAACCGTAGAAAAACAAAAGATGGACTTCTACAACGCCGGGTCACAAACTTCCCGCGCTTGCCGTGATCTGTTGTCTGTCTGTGTCGTCCGAAGAAAGCATGGAGGGAGAGGGCGCAAAAGCCAAGGAGAGCATTGCGAGCGTGTGGAGGCGTCGCGCCACCGTGCTCTCATTGGTGGGAAGCAATGGCGCCTTGCGTCATGTTTTTTGTTTCTCGTTGTATTTTTTGTCTTTGTTTTTGCTATGCTTGTTCGCCCGGAGTTTAGACGCGGGGGCGATGGCTTGCTTGTCTTCTCTTTAATTATGGTACAAACCAACGGCTGTCTCTTCGCTGCGTGAAACGAATTACTGAAATACCTGATATTTTCCCTTGAACCGAAAACCGATAAGAAATTTTTTCGGTTTCACTCCGGAACAAAATAATAAATAACGTTTCGATTACGTTTCCGTTCCGTCAAAAAATATCGTTTTTTTCGTTTTTCGTTTTTGGTTTTCGTTTTGTTCCGATACCCTGACTAAAACTCTCTAATATCAAGCGAGCGTCGACCGCCGGGCCGACCAGTGTCGTGTCGCGGAGGCTTGCGGCTATGCGGGAGAAATTAAGCGCGTTCGCACGAAGCCCTTTCGAGTGCGAGCGTGGTCTGCTAGGCTATTCCGTTGATCGCACTCAGCCCCCGCTCCGTAGCAAGGGAGAGCAGGGCGCTCGCAATGTCGAAGTGCATCGCCGATGAACGCCTTCCTCTTGAAATGCGTTCAAAATCCTATTGACGTTACCCTGTGTAACCCGGACGGTTATTGCGATACCCATTTGCGTCATGCTGCCCATCGACACTCTCACAACACGTTCCCGTGTTTCTATAGGCACTCGAGGTGCCATAAAAAAGTGCGCACGCCCGCTGGTCAAAAAAAAGTGTGACTACCCGGCTACATAGGCTAGATGACGAGAGCAACAACGCAGTTGATAATACCGAACATAAAGCGAAAACCCTGTCTATACTCCGTTTTACGTTGCGTTGTACAGCAGCCGTCGCTACGAGTTATCTTGGCCAGTCCATCGTTAACTCGTGGCCTTCCCGTTGGGTACAACTGCGCGTGGAAGCAGAATGTCACACGGCAGGGTGAAATCACTGGATTGGTTTTGATGGCTTGTAGCATTGGCTGCGGTATATAGTTTGATGGTCCCCACGTTCAGGGCCCCGCAGGCTACTACTATTTTTCTGGCCCGAGCAATCAGCTCTCGGTGTTGCTCAGGGCCCGAGCCGAGTAGGGCAGTCTCCCAGGAGGATGTGGAAGGATTTGGTAGGGGTTGAATCTCTTCTCCGAGTGGAGTCGGACAAGGCCAGGTAGAGTGATAGAGTGTGGGGGTCGGGGAATTGCAGCCCGGGCATGTGCCTCGATAGCTGCCAGGAAAGAAGAGATGGATATGGTGTAGATTTGGAAAAGTCTGTGTTTGTATGCGCCTCCATTCGGTAGCTTCGCGTCTGCTTAAGTCTTTGTGTGGAGGTGGATATGTCCTTCGCCCAGATCGGTAATATTCTGTAACCTGATTAGAGGTTTCGAGTTGCGGACTTTGTGTGGGGCGTTCTTCGGTTTCGTCGTCTGACTGTTGACGGTTGCAGACGGGTCTAGTCGAGTTGCTCTCGACCAACTCCTCTTCCCCATGCCGGGCTGCTCGGAAGGACAGTCCTTGAGCGAGAGAGTTTGCACTCTCATTACCCTGAAGAAGAGTGTGGCCGGGTGTCCACAGTATGTGAATCAAAGGGAGTTCTTCGTGGGTTAGGTGGGCTAGGATTCTTCTACTCCATTCAGAAACGAGTCCTCCTGCCCAGGCCCTGCAATCAGCCTGAGAGTCGGTGAGTATGGTAACCATTTAGTTTGGATCGCATCTCCTTGTGTGTTGGGTGCTAGTTATAGCTAAGGCCATTGCCGCTTCCTCCGCTTCTGCGACGGACGGTGATCCGAGCAAAAAGGCGGCTGTTCGCCTCTCACCGTTCGGGCGGCACACCGCGATGCACCTGCCCGAGATGGGAGTAGAGTACGAGGCCGCGTCCGCTTAGAGCACGTCCGGGTCTTCCTGACAGCGTCTGCGAAAGTCCTGACTCCGGCCAGTCTCCTTCCTGCTCGTTCTGCCTGCGAGTTGAAGGGGTGAACCGGTGCTCGTTTTTCCTTAATTTCTTTTTCTGTAACTTGCATTGTGTGGGGTGATAAACGGTCATTATTATCAGGGATCCGTTTTAAGCGGTATTTGCGCAAAGTAAAAAAATTGTTGCATCGCCCCTTTAACTATGCCAGCAGATAATCAACAGGGTCTGTGTGTGGTCAAAGGAACAGCCTAGCAGACGACGCTCGTACAGGAAAGAGCTTTGTGCGCACGCGCATAATCTCTCGCGTGTCGCCGCATCCCACCGCGGCACAGCGCTGGCCGTCCCGGCGGTCGACGCTCGCGTCATATTATTAAAAAAATTGGCCCACTGTACATTGCACCCGATATGTCGCTATTAACGAACATAATGATATCCCCGAAACATTGTTCGGTCTACGTGGATGAATGGAAAAAGTGGTCTCACGTTTGTTCGTGTTGCAGGGGTCAAATATCATGTAGATTTTCGTCGGCGTGTGCTGTCTTTCGGTTATTTCCGGAACACGCCGAATACTGCTTTCCATAAAGACGTTCCCAGCCACAAGAGGTATGAAGAGGGATACTACGAACATCTTGAGATCTTTGTCGATGGTAACAATATTCTCATAAGTCGTAACAAATGCTCCTCTCTCTTTATCTCTCCTCCCATTTATAGCATGAGGACATCACGTGGATGATTCGAATGAGCACCTGCAACAAAAACGAAAGTTGCGCTATGATTTTTTTTGTTGATGTAGGCTGAGGGGAAGAGATTGACCGGGGAGCTTTCGTTTTTAGGAAAACAATTGTATTTCAGTTGAATTACCTTTTAAAAGCATCTTCTCTGGAAATTTTCTTACTTTTTGTTATTTTTCTCTGCACAAGTAATTGACCCTATTCAAAAGTCAAAGACATTATAGAATAGAATAGTTTAGTTCAGGCACACATGTGTTACACATGTGTCTGGGTGGCTGCAGCAACAGAAGGCAAAAAGCTTTCTGATGTGTCTCCCCCCCCCTCCCCCGCCCCAATAATTAAGGAACAAAATTAAAATAAACCTAGACATCTGTGAACTATTAAGATCAGTATTATTCATATAAACAAATGAACATAAGCAATGCGCCACAATAAAAACCAAAAAATTGAAACAAACAAAACAAGCAAATTATAAAACAAAGACAAGAGGAAACTGCATTTATTTACATTGACATTGTCGTTATACACAATATCATCCAACACCCGTCTGGCATCAACATATCATAACACTTCCTAACACCATGGGAAAAAAAAAGACATACTGAAGTCATTTTATTTGCCATATGCAAACGTAAAATTTACTTTTTATAACAATAATCTAAGGTAAGCGATTAGCTTCAAGGAAAACATGTTTTACTTTTTTCCTGAACTTGTGGCTTTTTTCTACACTGCTGTGCTTTTCGTACAATGTTTGGGTGTTTATTTAGTAGGTTAGGAAATCGGTAATCTGGTTTTTGAGTTCCACAGTTAGTTCTAACGTTTGGTTTTCTAAAAGCGGTGCGCCTGAAATTATATTCCGCAGGTTTATTAAGATAAGTATCAGAGAACTATGTCACATCGTGCTTTATCTGATCAAAAACGAGGATCGGCAATTTGTGTGAGAGGACATATTTTATTTGTAATAACCTTCATTTTTGAATGAGGGTGCTTTTTTCGATGTACCCTAAATTTTTAATAATTCTTGCAGCCTTCTTTTGTAAAAGGAATATTTTTTCCAGTGCGTGTTTTTGTGGTTCTGCCCCACACTGATAGAGAATATTGTAAGCGAGGATTGACAAGAGCGTAGTACAACTGTAGCTTGAGCCAGTTTGGTAGTAATCCCCTTAGTTTGCGCAGCATTTCAATTGAACGTGAGATGTTACATCTTAGGTTATTTACATGCTTTGTCTAACTTAAAAATTCCTCAAACCATACTCCAAGAATCTGTGTGCCGTAGTAAACTCTATTGTCTAATTTAGTAATTGAATATGGGGTTTTTACTCCAGCGGTTTGTTCTTTGATCTGAATATAACATATTTTTTTCGTTGTGCTTAACACTAGGTGAGTAGACTCTAACCATACATATAGTTCTACAAACAAGCTCTTTGCAGTTACTTGAAGCTCTTGTAGATGATCACATGAAAAGAACACGTTAGTATCATGAGCATACAATATCGTAGGCTCATGATACAAGCGGCCCGTTAACAATATCGTTTATATATATTAGGAATTGAAAGGCAATCTAATCAGCTCCAATACTACAGCTCTAACAGCGTCTGGTCAAAGGATGTGCGAAATATCACACGAAAGACGATCCCAAAATTGGACGGAATACCAACAAAATTTTACGCCATTGTTTTATAGTGGTCTAGTATCGGTTTTTAAATTTGACTCACAAAAACAAAACTCATCACACACGCTCGTATATATGCTACAAATATTTTTTTTTCCGTTCGTATTATATTTATTTTACGAAACGTAACATTATTTGCACTATACAATTACTTCAATTTTGCAGATGTTCAAAGATGCCGACTGCGGCGTGGCTGACAGGCCAACGTTCATCATTTTATTCCAGTGTTCATCCAATGTTAGCAAGCCAAAGGCACATAAAAGGCCAATATTGGCCATTTTTTGCCGGTGTTCATCTAATATTCTCAAGCCAATGGAAATGACAGGCCAATATTATCCATTTTATGCCAATGTTCTTTCAATATTCACAAGCCAACGGAACTGACAGACCAATATTGCCCATTTTATGCCAGTGTTCATCCAATATTCGCAAGCCAACGGAACTGAGAGGCCAATGTTGCCCATTTTATACCAGTGTTCATCCAATATTCGCAAGCCAGTGGAACTGACAGGCGAATATTGTCCATTTTATGCCATTGTACTTCCAATATTGGTTGGTCAGTGGATAAGCTGGGCCAATATTGAAGACTCCACATAATGGCATAGCCAATATTGGGAACAGATTGGCTAAAGTGGACCATCATTGGACCTTTCTTTGCCAGTACTCTTCCAATATTGGCCCAACACCGCGTGCTGCCTGGGCGGTTTGTTCTTTGATCTGAATATAACATATTTTTTTCGTTGTGCTTAACACTAGGTGAGTAGACTCTAACCATACATATAGTTCTACAAACAAGCTCTTTGCAGTTACTTGAAGCTCTTGTAGATGATCACATGAAAAGAACACGTTAGTATCATGAGCATACAATATCGTAGGCTCATGATACAAGCGGCCCGTTAACAATATCGTTTATATATATTAGGAATTGAAAGGCAATCTAATCAGCTCCAATACTACAGCTCTAACAGTGCATTCACTCTGGCGCTCGAATCGCAACCGCGAATTGGATCCGCTCACTTTCATCATGGAACAAACGTGCAATTGTAGAGAGTTTTAGTAGACCGTTTTCATCTTCCGCTCCGCTCTGAGGGTGCCAAACTGCGCATGCGCGGCCCGCTTCGCCGGAATGGAAAGCGGAGGTCCAAAAACGCGTTTTAGTAGAGCGTTTTTCTTCAGCGTAAGAGCGTTTTGAGCGGGTTCGAAAAATTTGCTTGCGTAGCCCCACAAGCGGACGTTTATAGTACTAGTAAGACAAAAAAACCTAAGCGTTAACACCAAGAGAGTAAAAGGGAGCGTGATTGTAGAGGTAGTAAAAACGAAGGCGACAATAATAAACACAAAAGAGTAGGCACACACCCGAAAATATATTAAGCTATAAAATATAAATATAATCGTTCCACCTTGTGTGCGAGTGAAGCCGAAGGTATAAGCATGAGCATGTTGCTCTAAACGGTACTTGCACTGCACGAGCGCGCGTGCTTATCAAGGGCGCTGAAAGGCCGGCACTCGCTCTTGTAGCTTCTGCTCCACTCGAAATAAAACTGAAACAGATTTACTTATTCGAAGTAGAAAAATAAGAGAAAAGGACGAAGTTTGCGCATTGCGAGTACATCCTTTTGCGTAGTACGAGTACAGTGTTGCTCAAGGCTAGCAAGGCATCTGCACGATGAATCCCCGCTGTTCTCAAGGAAGGAGACTTCTACTAACGAGATTAAGCTGGCGAGACATCGAATCTACCGGGTGAAACAAGGAGACGGTAGGCTCTTTAAATCGACCGGAAAATTCGGTTTCTTAACTTATCACGCTACGACTTTGTGCAGCGTTGCCCACAGATGGTGCATTTTTTTTTTGTAAAATTTGCGAAGAGCGAACTTACCTGAGGAAAAAGTAAAGAAAGAAAAAGGCTTAGCTCCTATGGAAACGCAGCGACGCCACCGGTCTGCAATCAACACGGCGCCGTTTTGCACGGGAGACAAGAGATGGCGCAACGAACGCCGCCAACGAACGAGCATACGGCGCCGAGAGCCAGCGTCTTTAGAGACAATCTTTTCGACTCAAAAGCGGCGCGCGTTCCGCAGGCGGCGACAGTCGCAGAAACAAAAAAGACAGGCGCGGTAACAACAAGGAACTGCAGTTCCTTGTTGTTGCTTGCTGCTAATTACGCCGGCTCTCGGCTTCGTCTGCTCGTTCGTTGGCGGCAGTTGGCGTCGCGACCGCTTGCGCCATCTCTTGTCTACCGTGCGAAACGGCGCCGTGTTGATTGCAGACCGGTGGCGTCGCTGCGTTTCCATAGGAGCTAAGCCTTTTTCTTTCTTTACTTTTTCCTCAGGTAAATCCGCTCTTTGCAAATTTTACGAAAAAAATGCACCATGTGTGGGCAACGCTGCACAAAGTCGTAGCGCGATAGGTTAAGAAACCGAATTTTCCGGTCGATTTAAAGAGCCTACCGTCTCCTTGTTTCACCCGGTATGATTCGTATCCCTCGTGCCATCAAGCGCCAAAGCTTCCTTTCCGAACGCGGTCAGCTGGATATTTCCAACGTAGAAAAGAAACCCTTTAGGAAGCTATCCTGCTTAAAGAAGGACCAGGGGTGCTATGTTGCGCTTTTTGCACTCCCAGGAGACTTGGAAGAGGGAAGTGACGTCAACGACACAGCAAATGCAGATTGGATGTTGACAGAAGAAAACAAAATCAACACCCAATCTGTGTTTGCTGTGTCGCTGACGTCACTTCCCTCTCCCTAGTCTCCTGGGAGTGCAAAAAGCGCAACATAGCCCCCCTGGCTGTTCTGCATGCGGGCCTCCAAATACCAGCACCCGACAGATCGGCGCAGGGTGTTGCCAATCTGGCGAGACGATTTGCATGGTTTTTCCTCGACTGGCCTATCCCAACCGTCTGTTCGTACTTGGATGAGCGTTTGGACGGAACTTGTCGGTGTTCTTCAGTTCTGTGAACCTCATCGTGGGTCACATCAACGAGAGGTTCGGCCACCTGCTCGCTGACATGAACAAACATAGGTGGTTGACCCTGGCGAAACTAGAGCTGTGCTCACAGGTGAGACCCTGTATGGTTTGTGTAAATTTCGCGTTTCCATTGTTTCTAGCACAGCTGCTCTGTCTGGTGAAAAGTTACTTTTTTCTATACGCCAAATGTGTACATGGGCAGTGTCAGGACAAGTCTCGACGAGCGCGTTCGTAATCTGTGAGTATTAGTAGGCCACTTTTATGAGCCCTCTTTGCTCTACTTTACGCTGTGCGAGAAGCATCGTCGCCACCGCGCATGCGTGGCCCGCTCTGAGTTGGAGCGTATAGTTAGCGGAGTGAGCGTGCGCTCCGCTTCGCAAGTTGTAGAGCGGACTGCCCTCAGCGTCCTTAGCGTGATCGCTTAGATCTCAAGATGGCTGCACTTACTCAATACGCGTCGATGTTTTTGACCGTGACCTCAGCTTGAAAGAGGTCGAATCAAGAAGGAAAGCGTACGCCCCGCGCGTAAAAAGTAAACCATTCGATTTGAGTTCTATGTAACACAAAACAGCATAATCAAACGAAGTGAACGAGTATCATTTTGCAACCAGCACGGCGTCGGTAAAGTCGTCGCGTTTTGTGGACGTCCTATGGCTATGCAGTCAGATGTATGGGTGCGCGTGCTTGAACGCCGATTATATCTGTGCATGCGCCCTCCTGTCGAAAATGCCACTGAAAGCTGACCACGAGCATAGCGCTCGCAAGCTGCACCAAAGAAACCATTCCCCTCTCAGCTTTATTTATTCACACTGGCTCGCAACTTTTGAATTGTTTAACTTTTTTAAAGAAATGTTTGCATTGGATTTCCTTGGTAGATTTAGAAAATAATAGAAACTTGAATGCAGCCTTTTTAAAAGTGCAACCCATGGTGCCGCTAGTCTTCGAGGCCGCCTTATTTTGGCCAAGTGTCTAGGGAGCAAGAGTGCTACGTCATTGTTTGTCGCGGATGCGAGTCTAAATGTATTAGACACGAATGCTGCGTCAATACTGAATATGAAATGGGTTCTAGTCACAAGTCTCGCACTAAAAGCGATGCCCAAAATATGGTGGCCGAATATGTTACCCGGTGGTGTTTTGAAAAGAGTTACCAATAACGGTCGAAAGAATATTCCACGTAAATTTTTTGTCTGGTGAAAACCAGACAGGCATAAACAATGCAAAATTTAGCAAACACAACCCTGAACGTCTAAGCAATAGTGGTAGATTAGAAATTTCAGAAGTTTCGTTTTAAATTCCGGCGTAGCGGGCCTCGCATGCACAGTTTGACGGCCTCAAACCTTAGCAGAATTAAGGAACAACTATATATATATATATATATATATATATTAATTTACGATACCCAGTTTTTACAAGCCTACAATGGAAATACGCTTTATTTTAGAGGAGTAACAAGTCCCATATCACATGTTTGGTAGTGTTTAAATACTGCCGTGTTGTAAGAGTGTTTTTCTTTGTCTTTTTTATTAGGCCGTCAAGGACAAGGGAACACCCCTGAACAACTGTTTGGGTTTTGTTAAATGCACAACATGCCCATATGTCATGCATCAAAAAATTAGAAGAAGACCACAAGAGGGGGCTCGTCGTGAAGCACCAGGCAGTGATGTGCCCAGACGGCATAATTTGACGGCTGGACGAAACCTACAAAGACCATGGACATTTTTTTGTTTGTTTAATATTAGAATCCATAGAATTATCACAGTAAATCATGTTCAAGCTTTTCTACTGAGCGAAATACCTGTCCAACTGGGCTGAAAGGCATCTAGAAATATTTTAATAAAAAACGTTTACTAACGACTCCCATTTTACTTCTCAGATGTGCGTGTGAATATTGCATCTAACCAAATTACAGTGTTACAGTTGAATTCAGCATTGTAAGAGTAGCCTATGTTGCGTGGCCTTCTATTGCAAGAAAAGACCATAGTACAAGTGAGGCAGAAACTAGGCAGGAGCTTAAGCTGGAAAACGCACCTTCATAAACACACAAAAGAATTAAAAAGAAGTGTATAGTCAAGCAAAATGGTTTCATGTCACCCCCCAAGGCAGATACATACACTGCGCTCCCCTGTTAATACGAACACAAACAAAAAATCGCTTTTACTTGCAGTTTATTGCTTTGACAGCTATTGAAAAAGCTGAAAATTTGTCGCTCAGATTAGTGCCCCAAACGAGTGCTTTATTCCACACCAATAGGCAAATGTCAGCCCCTCGAATTTAAGGTGAAAAACGAAAACAGGATATTGAATGCTCCCGCTAACAGTGTCGCGCAGTGTATATAAACTCCAAGGCACCATATCACAAACCGAAGCATACGAATAAGAAAAGACTCATTTCATTGGGGGAAAAAAGTAGAGATATAAATGGAGCACCCGCTTTCGCTAATTGTCACTGTCTTGCTGCCTGAAGTAACCAAACAAAATATCTGTCCGTTTGCCGACTGCTTTAGTCTTTGGTCTTTAACCTTTAATTTTTGGCTCTGGAGAGCCGCGGTACCGCGGAAAGCAGCAGCCCGTACCACCGAGGCCCGCGGTGCCGCGTCCAGGGAACATGGTAATGTGATGAGTATATACGTGCAAGATGACGACGACATGGCTTGTTGGTGTTGGGGAGGGTGGCAGTCCGATTCGCAGAAGTCCAGACTTCGTGGAGGCGGGTTGGGCGGGTGAAGAGCGAGCTATAAGGATCTTGCACGCCGTTCGATCAGTGCATGAAGGAGCACCAGGAACATAATGGCGCTATTGCTCACTGGGGTCCACTGGGGTCAAAGAATCATGCTCCAAGGAGGTAGTCCAGCCGAAGTAGAAGCTGCCGCCTCCGAGGAACCGAGGCCCAGGGCTCAGATTGAGACACCGCCGTCGCCCGGTGTGTCATCCTCTGAACGTCGTCGTCGTCATCTCGCATAGAAAAATCGAGCCCGCTGGCTTAGACAAGGCAGCACCTGTTCCCACCGTTCAGGGGCTGTGAAAGGATTGCGGCCAGCGATTTCTCGAAGCAGCCAGCGGTTCTTGACCACCGTGAAACGTTTTCTGGGGGACGCCTTTTCAAACAAAGTCTGCGCAGCTTCTTAGTGCAGCGAGGTTCATAACGGCCAAGCGCGCTCCCAAGCATGATTTCAAATAGCGAGCACCCACCTTTCCAGAAAAGTGCCATCTACTGAACCTTTACTGAGAGTGGAACGTACTACTTCTTGAAATGGCGACGATAGCGGAGCTGACGCTACACGCTCAAATCCCAGAGCGGGTCGCGCATGCGCGATGGCGACTCCGCTTTCCATAGAGCGGAGCGGGAAACCGAAAACGGTCTACTAAAACTCTCTTGTATTGCATCGTTGAGCAAGCGCGTTCGCAGCCGCTTTGCGAACGCGGTTCAACCGCCAGTGTGAATACGGCGTAATGGTCGCGAAAAGAAAGCAACCTCTAGTATATCGTGCACCCTCGATTTCATGAATTCGAAGGCGGCGTCAACGACAAACTTGCTAATAGAGAGTTATAGTATACCGTTTTCATTTTCCGCTCCGCTCTGGGCGTGCCAAACTGCGCATGCGCGGCTTACTTCGCCGGAATGGGAAGCGGAGGTCCAAAAACGCGTTTTAGTAGAGCGTTTTTCTTCAGCGTAAGAGCGTTTTGAGCGGGTTCGAAAAATTTGCTTGCGTAGCCCCACAAGTGGACATTTATAGTACTCGTAAGACAAAAAAACCTAAACGTTAACACCAAGAGAGTGAAAGGAAGCTTGTTTGTAGAGGTAGTAAAAACGAAGGCGACAATAATTAACACAAAAGAGTAGGCACACACCTGAAGAAATATTATGCTATAAAATATAAATATAATCGTTCCACCTTGTGTGCGAGTGAAGCCGAAGGTATAAGCATGAGCATGTTGCTCTAAACGGTACTTGCACTGCACGAGCGCGCGTGCTTATCAAGGACGCTGAAAGGCCAGCACTCGCTCTTGTAGCTTCTGCTCTACTCGAATTAAATTAAAACAGATTTACTTATTCGAAGTAGAAAAATAAGAGAAAATGACGAAGTTTGCGCATTGCGAGTACATCCTTTTGCGTAGTACGAGTACAGTGTTGCTCAAGGCTAGCAAGGCATCTGCACGATGAATCCCCGCTGTTCTCAAGGAACGAGACTTCTACTAACGAGATTAAGCTGGCGAGACATCGAATCTATGATTCGTATCCCTCGTGCCGTCAAGCGCCGAAGCTTCCTTTCCGAACGCGGTTTGCTGGATATTTCCAACGTAGAAAAGAAACCATTTAGGAAGCTATCCTGCTTAAAGAAGGACCTCGCTGCTCTGCATGCGGGCCTCCAAATACCAGCACCCGACAGATCGGCGCAGGGTGTTGCCAATCTGGCGAGACCCTTTGCATGGTTCTTCCTCGACTGGCCTATCCCAACCGTCTGTTCGTACTTGGATGAGCGTTTGGACGGAACTTGTCGGTGTTCTTCAGTTCTGTGAACCTCATCGTGGGTCACATCAACGAGAGGTTCGGCCACCTGCTCGCTGACGTGAACAAACATAGATGGTTGACCCTGGCGAAACTGGAGCTGTGCTCACAGGTGAGACCCTGCATGGTTTGTGTAAAGTTCGCATTTCCATTGTTTCTAGCACAGCTGCTCTGTCTGGTGAAAAGGTGTACATGGGCAGTGTCAGGACAAGTCACGACGAACGCGTTCGTAATCTGTGAGTATTAGTACCTTTTATGAGCCCTCTTTGCTCTACTTTACGCTCTGCGAGAAGCATCGTCCCCACCGCGCATGCGTGGCCCGCTCTGAGTTGGAGCGTATAGTTAGCGGAGTGAGCGTGCGCTCCGCTTCACAAGTTGTAGAGCGGACTGCTCTCAGCGTCCTTAGCGTGATCTCTTAGATCTCAAGATGGCTGCACTTACTCAATACGCGTCGATGTTTTTGACCGTGACCTCAGCTTGAAAGAGGTTGAATCAAGAAGTAAAGCGTACGCCCCGCGCGTAAAAAGTAAACCATTCGATTTGAGTTCTATGTAACACAAGATAGCATAATCAAACGAAGTAAACGAGTATCACTTTGCAACCAGCACGGCGTCGGTAAAGTCGTCGCGTTTTTGTGGACGTCCCATGGCTATGCTGTCAGATGTACGGGTGCGCGTGCTTGAACGCCGATATCTGTGCATGCGCCCTCCTGTCGAAAATGCCACTGAAAGCTGACCACGAGCATAGCGCTCGCAAGCTGCACCAAAGAAACCATTCATCTCAGCTTTATTTATTCACACTCGCTTGCAACTTTTGAATTGTTTAATTTTCCTCAGGAAATGTTCGCATTGGATTTCCTTGGTAGATTTAGAAAATAATAGAAACTTGAATGCAGCCTTTTTAAAAGTGCAACCCATGGTGCCGCTAGTCCTCGAGGCCGCCTTATTTTGGCCAAGTGTCTAGGGAGCAAGAGAGCTACGTCATTGTTTGTCGCGGATGCGAGTCTAAATGTATTAGACACGAATGCTGCGTCAATACTGAATATGAAATTGGTTCTAGTCACAAGACTCGCACTAAAAGCGATGCCCAAAATATGGCGGCCGAATATGTTACCCGGTGGTGTTTTGAAAAGAGTTACCAATAACGGTCGAAAGAATATTCCACGTCAATTTTTTGTCTGGTGAAAACCAGACAAGCATAAACAATGCAAAATTTAGCAAACACAACCCTGGACTTCTAAGCAATAGTGGTAGATTAGAACAGTTTTCAGAAGTTCCGTTTTGCGTTCCGGCGTAGCGGGCCTCGCATGCACAGTTTGACTGCCTCAAAGCTTAGAAGAATTAAGGAACTATATATATAGATTAATTTACGATACCCAGTTTTTTACAACCCTACAATGGAAATACGCTTTATCTTAGAGGAGTAACAAGTCCCATATCACATGTTTTGGTAGTGTTTTAATACTGCCGTGTTGTAAGAGTGTTTTTCTTTTTTTCTTTTTTTTTTTTATTAGGCCGTCAAGGACAAGGGAACGCCCCTGAACAACTGTTGGGGTTTTGTTGAACGCACAGCATGCCCATATGCCGTCTATCAAAAAATCAGAAGAGGACCACAAGAGGGTGCTCGTCGTGAAGCACCAGGCAGTGATGTGCGCAGACGGCATAATTTGACGGCTGGACGAAACCTACAAAGATCACGGGCATTTTTTTGTTTGTTTAATATTAGAATGCATAAAATTATCACAGTAAATCATATTCAAGCTTTTGTACTGAGCGAAATACCTGTCCAACTGGGCTGTAAGGCATCTAGAAATATTTTAATAAAAAACGTTTACTAACGACTCCCATTTTACTTCTCAGATGTGCGTGTGAATATTTCATCTAACCAAATTACAGTGTTCCTGTTGAATTCAGCATTGTAAGAGTAGCCTATGTTGCGTGGCCTTCTATTGCAAGAAAAGACCGTAGCACAAGTGAGGCAGAAACTAGAAAAACGCGCTTTCATAAGCACACAAAAGAAATAAAAAGAAGTGTATAGTCAAGCAAAATGGTTTCATGTCACCCCCAAGGCAGATACATACACTGCGCTCCACTGTTAATACGAACACACAAAAAAAATCGCTTTTATTTGCAGTTTATTTCTTTGACAGCTATTGAAAAAGCTGAAAATTTGTCGCTCAGATTAGTGCCCCAAACGAGCGCTTTATTCCACACCAATAGGCAAACGTCAGCCCCTCGAATTTAAGGTGAAAAATGAAAACAGAATATTGAATGCTCCCGCTAACAATGTCGCGCAGTGTACATAAACACCAAGGCACCCTATCACAAACCGAAGCATACGAAGAAGAAAATACTCATTTCATTGGGGAAAAAAAGTAGAGATATAAATGAAGCACTCGCTTTCGCTAATTTTCACTGTCTTGCTGCCTGAAGTAACCAAACAAAATATCTGTCCGTTTGCCGACTGCTTTAGTCTTTGGTCTTTAACCTTTGATTTTTGGCTCTGGAGAGCCGCGGCACCGCGGAAAGCAGCAGCCCGTACCACCGAGGCCCGCGGTGCTGCGTCTAGGGAACAGGGTAATGTGATGAGTATATACGTGCAAGATGACGACGACATGGGTTGTTAGTATTGGGGAGGGTGGCAGTCTGATTCGCAGAAGTCCAGACTTCGTGGAGGCGGGTGAGCAGCGAGCTATGAGGATCTTGCACGCCGTTCGATCAGTGCATGAAGGAGCACCATGGAACATAATGGCGCTATTGCTCACTGGGGTCCACTGGGGTCAAAGAATCATGCTCCAAGGTGGTAGTCCAGCCAAAGTAGAAGCTGCCGCTTCCGAGGAACCGAGGCCCAGGGCTCAGATTGAGACACCGCCGTCGCCCGGTGTGTCATCCTCTCAACGTCGTCGTCGTCATCTCGCATAGAAAAATCGAGCCCGCTGGCTTAGACAAGGCAGCACCTGTTCCCACCGTTGAGGGGCCGTGAAAAGATTGCGGCCAGTGATTTCTCGAAGCAGCCAAAGGTTCTTGACCACCGTAAAACGTTTTCTGGGGGACGCCTTTTCAAACAAAGTCTGCGCAGCCATCTTAGTGCAGCGAGGTTCACAACGGCCAAGCGCGCTCCCAAGCATGATTTCAAATAGCGAGCACCCACCTTTCCAGAAAAACACCATCTAGTGAACCTTTACTGAGAGTGGAACATACTTCTTAAAATGGCGACGATAGCGGAGCTGACGCTACACGCTCAAATCCCAGAGCGGGTCGCGCATGCGCGATGGCGACTCCGCTTTCCATAGAGCGGAGCGGGAAAGCGAAAACGGTCTACTAAAACTCTCTAATATAGACCCATCTTACTAAGCGTTCGGTGCATGCATGACGCCGCCACAACATTATTTGACAGGAGGCATGACGGCCGTGCATGCGAGGGCTCGTACCGTCTCGTTACAGTGTACTAGAATACTTGGGTAGTGTTGAGACCGGAGCGGCTCGGCAACGGGAGCTCGTGAGGGTGCTTGTATTGACAGTTCGTGGCGCCGCTGTATCAAGTTATCCAGAAAAACTCGCGCAGCCCACCTTTTTTTTTTTTTCTTTACTTTGAGCGGTGCACGTGTCGGTACCGCATTTTATACACACCGTTTCACCTAATATAGCACCGCAGCGAAGGCTAGAAGCGCGAGCTCATAGCGTTGGGAGCTACTCTTACCGCACGAGAGCTTGTGCCGCCGAGATGTGCCCCAGAGCAAGGAGCTCGCGCTTGTAGCCTTTCCTGCGGTACAACACAAGGTAAAACAGAGTAATAAAAAAAAAAAAAAAAAAAAAAAACGGTATTTTAATTTTTTCTTTTTTTGCGGTAGGCAAAGGGTTAATGAACGGCTTAATGGGCCATGTTGCAATTGCAGCTTTGAAGGGAGCCATTATTAAAGGCCAACTCAATTTAGAAAGTTCTCGAACAAACAACGAGCTTTGAGCGAAAGCAAGAAGGCGCTCGTTTTTGTTGTGTTTGTCCGTCCCTTCCCGTTTTCCTCCTCAAGCTTAATTATCTCTACCAACCCGATCGTCCTGTCCTGAGATATTCATCGCTAAAATTTTGCCTTTCTTTGCATAATTAAAAAACCGCGCGCTGAAAGCGCGAATATGTTGTTCTGATATTGATGTGTAGGAGAATGACACAGTTGTCTCCGTCCCCTCGTCACTAACTCGAAAACGTGTCTTCTGTGGACTCGCCGGCGCCACAGATCAAGACGACTATGTTGCTATACTACGTACTATTTTCATAACGCGGTTTGTGAATCAAGCGAAGAAAGGCAAACTTTTTTGATAAATATCGCGAACCTCGTTGCCTTTTCGCGAATTGCCGAAATTGTGTTTGCCTTTAATAATAACTCCTTTTAAAACTGCAATTGCACCATGGCCAATTAAGCCGACAATAAACAAGTTAACTCACCGATTTTGGTTAATTATTAAAGATTGCAACGGTTATTCACACATTTATTGTCCACCGAGCCCTACAGATATAACGAAAGACGGGATCCACATATCTGAAAAAAAATCCTTTTTTTTTTTTTTTGTAAAATAAGTAAAGTTATGTAAAGAATAAAACAAAAACACCCTGTATGTCTGCGTGAACCAGATACGCCACCTGTGAAACCATGGGTCTTTCCCTTCGAATACCCAGCTCAGGCGAGACTTACCTGGTTGTTAGAAAGCAGCTGTCGGTTAAATATATTGTTGTGAGCGTGTAGGTTTCAGATGGTTTACACTCAAAAAGATAATGCGCTGCATATTGTAACCTTGGATGGGCTGCACATTGTAACCATTATTTCAATGCCGTGCTGTGAACTATTACAACTCTTTTCTTGCCTGATCTACGTGTGCTCATGTATTCTGCTCAAAATGATGTGAAATAGTTGCCTGTTTTCTTTGAATCTTATGAAGCATTACTTGTTCAGCCCACGTTGTCTCAGTTTTTGGACTTACGTTCAATGTTAAAACATGTGATGAAAATTGTCATGGCTTATAAGCCATTTCATACAACTTAACGTCGTGTGGTCCTCGGATGGTCGTGGCAGCCAAGAAGAAATAAAAAATTCTCACCCCTTTGCGACCGTCGCTTGGGTGGTTGGACGTATAAATAAACACAAGAATAAGTGAGAAGTGGGGCGAGCTGATTAAGGTCAAGAAAAAGAAGATGGGCAGAAAAGAAGACAGAGAAGTTAACCTGGGATATTAAAAACATACTAAAACAATCTAGGACTTTAGTACGTTCCGTTTCGTTCCATTATAAAGTAAGATAGGAAACAAAAAACTGCTTCCGAGTTTTAGATATCCCTTTCAAATATCTAATGTTCGGGCTTTGCGACCAAGGAAATGGGCATTTCTTTTAAAATGCTCACCATCCGACAAACCGAAAGTCGCAGCTAATTCTACGCTGAAACAACTTGCAATCCGCTTCTTTAAAGTCGCAATTGTTTTTATGTGAAGAAAGGGTAATGTAGCTTGTACCCTCCAATACATTGAAGCATCATGTTGCTAACGATCGTGCCGCAGCGTAATTGATGCCGCGGTATGACCGCTGGCAGGTCGTAGCTCTATCAGAAATCCTATGTGCACTCCACCAAAGGGGCAAAAAAGATTCATATTTTCGCGCGCGCAGCCGCGCATGCGCACACCTTCTGGATAACGCGCCGGTGTCGACACCTGTCGCGATCAATACCACGCGCTTCAGGCGAACCCCTCCGGTCCCAACACGACCCAAGTATTCTAGTACACTGTAGTCTCGTGCTCCACACGCGCAGAGCTCCAGCGGGTCTTTCGCACGTGCAGAAAGCCTAAAGCTCCCTCGATGCATTGCGGTAGCGGTAGTGAAGTCAAACTGCCTGGTGAAATTGGTCAATTAATTTCTCGCTTTCAGCTCTTTGCTTTTAGAAAACGTTCGTGTGGAGAAGCTGTGTAGATGCCGCCATTAGAGCGTCTGGTTTGACTTCTACAACCCAAAAGACAAGGCCTGCCTATGACGTCATCGTGAGTGGATCCCCGACCCGCGCCATGCGGCAAACACGCTAAAGTTTGACGATAATTTGCCGCAATGCGGCAGGCGTACCCGTCTTGCGGTAGAATTTTTTTAGGTAGAATCGGTTCGACTTTAGACAGGGAGATAGGCTGGTTCTTGAAAAGGGTCTCCTGAATTCTAAAGAGAGTCCACCCCCTCACGTTGCGTGACAAGATAATATCAAGCTTGTGGACTGTGAAAACGGATAGATGTTTCATGTGTCTTGCATTCATAAAAAAGATATCACCGTGACGCTTTGCCCAGATTAAAGACAGAACCATCGAGGTGCGCCATCATCTGGTAATTCTCAGTCTTTTCCTGGTCCTTTAATGTGGTCCACTGTGAGACTTTTAAAAGTTAGATTAGCTGTGGAGAATGCGGGCCTTGAAGACTGGGGCTAACCGGATGAAGAAATTCATGATATTTGCAATGCTTCAAGCTAAAACGATCACCCTAGCAACAAATCAAGTCGCATAGGTGTCACCAGCAGCCTGTGCTACAGTCCTGCATGAAGTCCTCTTGTTATGAAGAACGATGCCACAGCAGGACGCCATGGGCAGCACAGTCAAGGAAAATGTCGAGGTGGTCGCGAACACCGAAGAGTCTCGATAATGCCAAGAGCAGCTGGAGGACATGACGATGGAGATGGTCACGTACAGCGAAAACCTGTTCATTTTATCATTCAAGTGTCCCGTGCTTTCGTCTGTCTCCTATAGCCCCGTGTGGGGCGCATCGGCGGGACACTTCGCCCGGGTGAACAGATTAGAACGCAAGCTTTATAATTAGTGTTTATTTTAACCCAAAAGTATGACTGCTCTTCCGAACGTTTTCTCTTTTCACGCGAGCTAGTCTTGGCGCAAGGTGGAATACTTTTAAGAGTAAATAGCGCTATTAACGATGGTGAGTCACAGAGAGAGTCCGGTGAAAAAGCATGAAAATGTTTTGTTATTTTCTCTTTTTTTTTGTAATTCTAGGATATTTCAAGACCCGATTATCACTTTGGCTAGGTTAGTGTTGCTTATCGGGTTTTATATCCTCTACAAATGGTTGGTGGTGGTTCTGAGATACTTATTACGATGGATTTTAAAATGCTAGTTTATTTTCCTATTGAGTGTGGTAGGTCTTCGCAGTGACGCGGAAATCGTGTTTAGAAGACCGTGATTTTCCAATGCAGAGTTTGATAACAGCTTCAGTAATGAAGACTAGCTGTTGATTTGATTAAACATGAGAATTCTAGAAAAGGGGGGGGGGGGGCGAGAGGCGGGAAGATGTGGGGATTCGGACATGTATGGATAACTTAGTCAAAGATGCGGCGGGCGTGCAGGATGCGATCGCGGTGCAAGGCACGGGGCACGAGACGCGTGAAAAAACACGACAGTTCAGCCATGGCAGTGCACTCCGTCGAAGTACAGGCTCGAAATATCAAGTCTCAACCATAACTCGGCCCCTTTCTCCTGACAAGCGGTGAGCGAAAATTCCACAAACTTAGGTCATGTTTATGTTGTTTGTGAAGAACTATGGCCGTTTTCCACACGCGCCAAATTCCAGCGGCCATTTGCTGACCTTCAATTATCTTTCCCAGATGCCGAGCCACTAAAGCGGGCGTTGACCAGCCTCCGCAAAGGTCAGTGCTGCGGAGAACGACACAGTAGAACCTGAAATGGCAATAACCAGCCCTGCTGTGCTAATGATGAGGTGAAGTAAATGTAATAAGAGGAAAGAAAAAAAACTGATGGTCGGTTATGCCGGCACCCATGCACAGCTGCTGCAAAGCGTCTATAGCGTAACCATTTAGGAGTGTTCACTGGGTGCCACATTTGTGGGTGCTGTTTAGAGTGCATGCTCAGAACGAGCCCCCATTTATAGGCTGCTAAGACCGGCCATTTTGACTGTATGGAATGCACGTTGCAAAAGAACCCTGGAAGCTAGCCATGAGCACTCGCTCAGCAGTCGCGCACACAGCTATGGCCGCCAGTGAATACTTTCTATAGGGAGGCTCAAACTCTCGTTTACTCGGCTACTTTCCAATTTCTGAAAATGCTTATAAAGCTAAAAGTATTTTGATTATGGTGTCTTGTTAAAAAGATATACATTAGCAAAAGTGCTCGAGGGCTTTTAGAGCGCAGCTCTTAGGGGCCCGTTTCCGGCTTGAGCAGCGTCGGCGTTGCCGTCGGCGTCCCCGTCGCCGTCGGCGTCGGCGTCGGCGTCGGCGTAACCGCGAGGTGCATCATGGGAAATGTCCCATAATGCACCGAGCGAGCCCCCCACCGGGGTCACGTGACCTCGTGGGGGGCACGTGACCCCCCCGAGGTCACGTGACCGCGGTGCATCATGGGAAATGTCCCATAATGCACCGCGCGAGCCCCCCACCGGTGTCACGTGACCTCCTGGGGGGCACGTGACCCCCCGAAGTCACGTGACTCCCCTGAGGTCACGTGACCCCCGCCGATGTCGCGTGACCCCCAATGACGTCATCGTCACTGATGACGTCACCGGCATCCACATCGTCATCGTCATCATCACTGATGACGTCCCCGGCATCCACATCGTCATCGTCATCATCACTGATAACGTCACCGGCATCCACATCGTCATCATCACTGATGACGTCACCGGCATCCGCATCGTCATCGTCATCATCACTGATGACGTCATCAGTGACGTCACTGATGTCGTCACCGGCATCCACATCGTCATCGTCATCGTCACTGATGACGTCACCGGCATCCGCATCGTCATCGTCATCATCACTGATGACGTCACCGGCATCCGCATCGTCATCGTCATCATCACTGATGACGTTACCGACATCCGCATCGTCATCGTCATCATCACTAATGACGTCATCAGTGACGTCACCGGCATCCGCATCGTCATCGTCATCATCACTGATGACATCACCGGCATCCGCATCGTCATCGTCATCATCACTGATGACCTCACCGGCATCCGCATCGTCATTGTCATCATCACTGATGACGTCATCAGTGACTTCACTGATGACGTCACCGGCATCCGCATTGTCATCGTCATCATCACTGATGATGTCACCGGCATCCGCATCGACATCGTCATCATCACTGATGACGTCACCGGCATCCGCATCGTCATTGTCATAATAACTGATGACGTCATCAGTGACGTCACTGATGACGTCATCGGCATCCGCATCGTCATCGTTACTGATGACGTCATCGGCATCGTCATCGTCACGTGACCCCCCTAGGTCACGTGACCCCCACCCAAGGTCACTTGACCCCCCCCCCCCAGTACCCTTCCCTCCTCCTCCTCAAGAGCTGCGCTCTAATTCGGCGTTACAGGGAGTTGTAAACGGCTTTCACTTTTTTTATGTATGATCTTTCTTTTCTTTTTCTTCTTTTTGAATGTTCTTCTTGTACAGCTCCTTAAATGGTAACCTTATGTCACAAATGTTTAGCCCGAATATTTTCCTGATTATACTATCAGATTCTATAAATGAATTGAGCCTGCAGTTATTGGAATTGTTTATATTCATGAAAATGTTCAAAAGCAGGCGTGATGTTGGTTAAATACTCTGCTGCAAACATAGCAATATTTTATGTTCTAGACAAAAGATGGGAGTTCTAAGATTGCTTAACAGGTAATTAAACTACAATGGAATATTTGGTAAGGTGTTAAATCACGAAGACACGCAAAAATATACATAAATACTTTTGGCAACGTATTCATCTAAAGTGGACTTGCCGCTTTAGATTGATACTTTAGCAGCCTATCAGACCTTATTGTTTTAGACGCATCTGCTCTATGAAAGTATAGAATTATTGGCACCTAATAAATCGGTTTGTAATAAACAGGCTTGCATTAAGACTCGCTCACACAGTTGTGTTTGATTACGTCAAGAATGCTTGCATCGAGCTGTTGCTATGGCGACCCTTACGACGAGCCAATGGGAAGGCTTTGTGCCGGACGACGCAACGCAGCGCAACGCAGTCGACGCAACCGCGTGAACGAGCCTTTGCTATATATTAGACTACCTTTGTGTTTGGCAACCGATTTATTCAATTACTTAGGGCCTAGATTATTTAAAAAAAATTGTAATGCTTTGTTGCGCCACCGGGTGGGAGACCGACAAACTGCCGATTCCTTACGTTCAACAAATCATCGGGAGCGGCGCTGAAGCCTCTATCCTCATCATTGTGATTTGTTGCCTTTTTTAGCTCGGCAAGCACAAAATGCGCGCACGGTTTACTGATAACTGATTGCTTCATGTACTAAATCTGATCGATAAATTTGATATATGTGTATGACTATTTATTGGTATTAGTAATTATAGTCCCTGTAAAATGGACACAACATATCATGTTTTAGTTCCCTAACCCTACTTTGATCACGATAACGGTTACAAGCTACAAGTTTCGAGGAGTCATGTAGCTTCATCAGCTTCATTTGTTTGGATTAGCAGTGCATCTTAAATTTGCCTAAATACCAAGTCCTCAGACAACTAACCGAATGTGCTTTCGTAACTTAGGTTTATTATGATGGGCAAGAAGGGGAGGTGAGGAGGTCTCTTGCTTTCCTAGTGGCTGAGGGCGGTCACGCGCTTCATGCCTCATGTGTCGCTATTATACCATACGGTGCAATCGATAAGATGGCAGAAGCACCCTAGCGGCAAATGCCAGGTAATTAATCGGAAATTCAGTTCTAAATAAAATAAAGCGGGCAAAAGTATTCAAACATTGAAACCGGACATGTTTTCCTTTACGGCTAAGCAATACCTCTACAGAGAGGAACGCTCAATCTGCCGACACTCAATAGCATTTTCTTCTATTCTAGCCTTGCAATGCAAGGTGACGCTGCTTCCAGCAGGCCACTTTTGCTGGTCTTTGTGGGCAACTGAACGACAAACCTGCCTTTTTCCCCCTCTTCAATCGTCCATAAACAAAATTAAGCTCAGAAATATTTACGGCGCGGGGTTCCAATATGAGACTGGGTTTCATACCTGCTTTCAACTACGAAAGTGATAAAAACTCCTGGTGATTCTTTCATTTTCAGCAAGACCCCAAATAGCGAAAGAACTGGATGGAAACATCAGGTATAGACGCTTTCAGCGCGCGCCAGATTGAGCCGCCATAGCCGACCTTCCTTTGTCTTACTGAGATGCCGAGCCACTGAAGCGGGTGTTGACGAGTCTCCACAGGGGCCTATGGTGGGGAGAAGGAGACAGCAACATTTAAAATTGCAATAACCTGTCCTGCCGTGGTAATGATGAAGTGGAACGAACTAATCAGGGGGAACAAAAACTGAAGGTCGGTTATGGCGGCGCCCTTGCAGAGCTGCCTGAAAGCGTCTATAGGTCTGTTACGGAGTTCGTTTTATCAAGTACTGAGGCCTCTTCTTTACATTCATAACTTTTTTCATAGCCTCCTCTATACGGAGAAAGCCTGGCACGTTGCTAAACAAAGTGGCCGCCGAAAGTAGGAGAGGAGGGGCGGGGAATCGGGAGCGGGGGGAACCTTCATTGCTAGCGCCACACAAGAGCGAGCGGACAAGCGCAGAAACAGTTTTTTTTTTTTTCGGAATCGCGGAGAGGAGAATTTCGACGTCAACCCTTTCCCTTCGCCGTCCCTGCGCCGCAGCCGTTTCTCCCGGAGCACGAAAACGACGGTGACGAAAACACGAAAACAAACGTGGTTCGGGGAGCGGCCGCTCACGACCCAAGCGCTCGCGGACTATCTCTGCCCTTTCTGCTCTGCGCTACCATATTGGTCGCCGCTTCGCGCGCTCCTCCTCTCCTTTTTTCTGCGGCCGCGCTCCGTATGGCTCTGCCGCCGATGTGCCAGGCTTTCTCCGTATACACGAACTCATGTTTACAAACAAACCGGAGCGCCCCTAGCGGACGCCACCGGCGCCGCGCATGCGCGGTGGACGGTGGGCAAGAAGCCCGCCGTCGCCAATAAACAAACCATCGAATTGCGTTGTTGTCGGCGTCGGTGGGAGTCCCCGTGCTCTTTTTCGCGTTGGAATGGTTGATTTTACGTCCTCCTAACAACGTCTGACTACTTGAGCGGCTTCAGCAAAATTAACGAGGCAAAACTTTGCGTGAATGATGTGACTTGCGGCGATTCATTTCACGTGGACGCCGCAGAATGGGCTCTAAAGCCTGACTACCACGATGAGATTTTGCTCGCTATTTTCAGTCGCGACGTCGCTCGGGCTGCAAAAGCGTTGACCGTAGCTGATACGGTGGACGTCGATACTGAAACCCGCAAGTAGAATCGGGCATTACAAATCGGTGATGGCCACTGGTAGCAATGATCAACACCTTCTTGTGTCTATACTGTTTACACTTAGCCTACTTACCCGAACCAACCTTCAAAACTGTCTTGAGGCCTGCACTTAGTTCTTATCGCAATTACCGAGTCAACGTTTGGTTTACGGGCCGCTGTCGTTTGAACGAGCTGACGGCAAAAAGTAGACAAGTTTGAAAGAGCAGACGACAGTTTGAACGCATGCGAAATGGAGTGCGGGAAAGAAGCACCGCGTCCTGCGTCCACAAACGATTGGAATGTCATGTTGTCGGTGTCTGTGTGATTCTGCATACTCTTTTTTGCGTTTAACTGTCGATTCTACGTCTTCATAGCAATGTCTTACCACTTTAATCGCCTGAGCGAAATTATCAAGGCTCGTTACACCGCTAAACTTTGCGTAAATAATTTGACATGCGGCGATTAATTCGTGTGAACACCACAGAATGAACGCAAAAACCATGATGAGATTCTAGATATTTTCGGTCGCGAGGTCGCTCGTGCTGCAAAAGTGTAAGAGGTAGCGACGAGGATCGACGTCGATACTGAAATTCAGAAGCGGAAACAGACGAAGCGTAACAAGTCGGTGATGCCCGCTGGTACCAATGATCAAAATCTTGTATCTACTGTTACACCGAGCCTACTTAAGTCTTTTGAGGCCTGCAATTACTTCTTATTGCAATCACCGGGTCAAAGTTTGGTCTACGGGCCGCTTTTGTTTGAACGAGCAGACCACAAAAAGCAGACAAGTTCGAAGGAGCAGACGAAAGTTCGAACGATCAGGCGGTCGTGTGAATTTGAAGACGCACTGAACCCGCAGGTGGCCTAGACAACCTGGCGGTTTTCTTTCGTTCATGTTGGAACAAAACAAATACATCTGGCGGCTACAAAGTGTTGCCCGCGCAAGCAATCGTATAGTTCGACAGCGTCTGGTTTACCCTTTTCACGGCTACTATATCCACGTACTCGGACGAACGGAGCGGGCAGAAACACATGAAAACTGATCTTCAAACCTTTCCAGACTCTTTTGGTACAGTCCCCGTCGCAGCATTTTGACGAGAACGCAGGCTTTTTGTCTGGTTTCTCCGAAAATAACACAAGAACGCATGTCTCGCACGGCGACTTCTGCCCACCGCCCCAGACCGGAAGTGCGACCGACGCGCCATCACCGCGGCATGACGTAGGAGAGTTGAGTTGGTGTATAGACGAGGCTATGCTTTTTTAAACGCGTGCTGACCTGCACTTCGACAATGATACAGACCGCGTCGTCGTCGTAACTTGTATCAGCATTACGTTTCACCCTTCTCGCCCCTACGGGCCGGCGTTCACGTGCTTGCGCACCCGAAGGGTTGATCAATGCTGTACATGGGCGGTGATAGCTTCTGAAATCTCACGGAAGCATGACCCCGAGAAAAAAGGTTTAGTCGTTCATCACCAAACTATTTCAACACAACTGCCAGCTCCATAAGAAAGAACCACTGATCCCACGATGCTATTGTGCCATCTGCTATCAAGGCCAAACCGGATGTAAAGCTTTATTACAAACTTTGATGGGTCACTGAGAGGACAAAGTCTTCACAATTAGATATTGAGAAGATATAATGATTACAAAGATATTCACCATATTATCAGACAAGTCTTAACCTGCCGTCGAGCACCCATGAGTTTGTGCATAACAGCAGCCCAAGCAGCGGGTTGTTTCGAGCACGGAACCATAATGTGACGTCATCATTTACGGGATAAACTTGTTTTGCGACTGTCATGGCGTGGAGAAAAAAATGAAAGCGTGTTTCATAAGTTAAGGATGTCAAGAAATAATTCTAAGTGGTATTTACTGAAAAAAATAAATTGTTGCATCGCCCCTTGAACTTTGCCGTTCGGAAGGGGTATAAAATTCGGGGCGAAACAGTCGATGAAAAGAGCATTTTATTTTTGTGTGTGGCAACTGCATCTATTGTTCTTTATCACAAGGAAACATTTATTGAACTTAGCCGGAAATGTGTTTCACTACAAACTGACCTTTCGGTAGGAGATTGTTTGACACACGGCAAACTTTAATGCCAATTCTATTGAAGCACATTTCAACTACGAATGATGTGAAGAGTGACCCTTCGTAGATCGTTCACCTTTGCTAGCGGGAGCTCGTGCGGCCACTTCGAGTGCAGATTGAGTACGTGACTGCACTGCTCTAAATTCTCAGCATACCGATCTGCGAAAAGTCCCTAAGCTTGCACTCTGCGTAACCCTACCACACTCATTATTTTTATGGCCTTTAACTTCACTGTTTTTGGCTAATTCACAAGAGTCAGCTACTTGGGCTCCACATAAAGAAAAGGAAAAGCGTTTGAAAAGTTGACAATGTTTCCAACATAATCAAATGTAACTGTCCACAGGTTTTACTGTTGAAGGTACCAGTACTACATCCGCATTACAAAGTTAAAGGGGCGATGCAACGATAATAATTTGGAATATATGTTCCCTTACTAGTGGTACCCAAGTATGCTCGCACGTAAAGCCGCTGACCAAAAAACTTCTTTGCTGCGGTGTAATTTCAAAGATAAAAGCGAGAGTTTTCTTTCAATCCCTCTTTCGCAAAGCTTTATGAGGTAGCTTGGAGATCGCACTCTTAGCAGCAAGGTTTGTTGGCAATTTCCCAAATGACGATATTTGAATGCGGCTCATAGGTTAGACCCAAACATATCGTGAGGATTAGATTTGTGTTCTTGAAAATCAAGCTCCGCAAACACTGGGGTATTCCAGGGGCGGATTTATGGGTGACCCTTAGGGTGGCTTGGGTCTGCATATTAAGTACTTTCATAGGCAAGAACTGGTGCAGCAGGCTTTCGCTTCGTCTTACCCCACTTAGATCAGGAACTATGTGTGTTTTTACGCACGCCACTGTGCACTATTTTCAGATCGACCGTTAGAGAGCGTAAATTTTTGAGGATTTATTACAGCTTCCAGATGATTACTTTGTTAAACCTTTCCGAACTCACTTATTGCCTACAGCTTGGATACTCAAACCAAACAACAACAACAAATAACTTGATCTTGCCTATCAAATTTTTGTCCAATCCCCTTTGTAAGTGGCAAAAACACACTCAGAATAACAACGATCATCTCTTCTTTTTAAGTTTACGTTGAAAGCACAATTACTGGACCCTGGGACCAGATATCCTGCGCGGATATTAAGAATTTGGACATCTGCAAGCCGCGGCACGTGGCTGCGTCCAAGTTATGTCGACTGAAAAGAGCGGGAACACCATTATAGCTGGACAACGACCGGCATACTCTTCAGAGCAGGAGCCTTAAATGCTCTATGGTCGGCCTGTTTAGTCAGACGCCTTGAAAGCCCTCGCGCCGCTAAAAAGGCCTGACGTGGCGCCGGCTCCTTACAGTCCACATATAATAATAACATGGAAGGGCATTCGATCTGACAAAATAATAAACATGATAAAACTTTTACGGAACTAAGACATATACTTAACACATATGCAACAATAAAGACCATATATATAAAGATCAAAAAAGAATTGTGAATGTAAAAAACGAGAATACATACTATACTCAACATACAATATAAAAACAAGTCATCTAAGGAACACACAAATAACAAGCATTGTTATCGCTCAATTTGCGGTAACTGAACAGAATATACCAAACGAACTATAACAAGGCTATTGAATACAAACAGCTCATCTCTCCTACTACTATGGCTTCCGTTCTGGTTTGTCAACTTAGGATATCCTTCTTTGTCTCAAAGAAACTGTCATGGAAACCGCTTTCCCACACTCCAGGATCGTGGTGGGAGTGGATATCGGAAGAGCCTTTGACGGTGTTCCTCATGACGCGGTCCTAGCCAAAGCTCGCGATCTCGGACAGAAAGGAAAGATCGACAACTTCACTGTTGCCTTCCTAAAGAATATATCATTTTAAGTCTAAATCGGGCAAAAAACCAGCAACACTCACCATAACGGGGTAGGGATCCCCCAGAGATCTGTGATAGCCACCCCGTTGTTTAACATATCAATGTCCCAAATACCGGAAGAGATTCCGAACATCGAACACACCATATACAAATACGATGTCTCCGTGTGGACCCACACGGGATGCTTAGGCAAACAAGAAAAAGCCCTCCAAGCGGCGCTTGATACCATACATGCATACTTAATCGAAGTGGGTTTGGCTACGACACCGGACACAACGGAGTCCTTCGTGGTTCATGGAAGCAGAAATACCGAATCCAAGGAAGCCGACAAAGAAAACATCAACTTATCAAGCGGAGAGCAGCCCACCGCTCTCTAGGACTCCATGTGACCGCTCGGGATGCTCATCGACGAAAACGGCACAGCAAACTCCTGGTACAACCGTAGTGCCGCAACCACTAAACACATTTTACACGTCCTGCGCAGAATTTCAAACCGTACAGGGGGGGCGCGACGGGTAGGGTAGAAGACCGGAAACTTCGCCAGTTTTTCTCGTCCTTTATTTACGTTAGAGTATTTATCGTTTCCCATACCACCCGTCACAAGGACGCATCCTCAGGCCCTAGAGCGTCTCAACCACGAGGCAAGGCGAATAATCATTGGGATCTCTCGTTACACACAACTAGCAGCTCTGAAAATTTGCAGTGGAATTAATGACCTCACAAAGCTCATCGAGAGAGACATTTACACAGAAGAGGTCTGCCTTGGATTCAGCCACGCGGGAAGGCACACACTAGGCATGCGTGGACATGAAATTACCAAGCTTCCAGCCCTCGCACAACTATCGCCGCCCTGACAGCCCATCGAATTCACCGATCCTACACCGCCGCCGCAGTATATGCCTCCGAGCAAGTATAAACAAGACGAACATTCGTCAAGAAACATATCAAGTGGACCGAAACCGCCTGCCTGGAAGGCTATATCCGCATGGTTTACACGGACGCAGCTGTCTTCAAGAGAGAAGAGACTTTGCCACGGCTTGGGTTGACACCACTATATGAACTCAGGGGCGACTCCTTCCTGCCACAATGGAACCCGTTTACATAACACAAGCAGAAATGCACTCTAGTATTGATTAAGTTCGACATACCAACGATTCCTCCAACAACAGCAACGCTAAGACGAATTTCCACCTTTTTACAGATTCTCAAGCTGCACATCGGGCTTGTGCGGATGTTAGGCAGTTCTCCAATTCAAACTCGCCGTGCAAAGCTTACGGGCTTTCGGGCGCGACCTCACAATACACTGGGTACTTGGACATACCCCTGCCCGTTTCGATCTGGATGAGCATCGTACCGGCGTGCGGTCGTGTATCACTACTGCGTGGTGCACGTTAAAGGCCCCAGGCTAGCGGTTGTACCGCACTGGCTAAATTTCTCATCTACAGCTGGGAGACTCGTCGCCCCTGTGAGGCAGACCAAGTTCTAGGCTGTATAAACACACACACAACCCAATTTCTGGAATACCCAGGATCGAGAAAGCTCACCTTTTTGCACGCGCGCTTTTACTATCCTTGCAGGCCAGAGCAAGATTCCAAGATACAATCTGCCTTCCTTGCGAATAATTAGAGTCCCGCGCACTACCACCCGACCCAGGGAAACACATATTGAAGGCACGGCACTATCGCAGAGCCTACCTTTTGGCTACCGCCAATAGCCTCCTTGCACCTTTGTCTCCCTCTCTCCTCTTTTCTCGCCGGCAGCTTGTCACACCCCGCCATATTCAGACCGGGACCATCCTCGTCCCTTATCTGCTACAGCGGCTCCGTCAACGCAGCAGCAGCCACCACGAAAGGGAGAGTGGTGCTGCTACCACGCCCTTTTTGGTACATGCGGATTGTGCGAGAAAAACGCTCATCTGAAGCAGCAGCTCTGGGATTGCCCGCTATACTCGGAGCAACGGACCTGCGCCCTAGCTACCATCCAGCAGGGTTTCAGTACTACCTCACTGCATGCCTGGGCCTGCCAGGACCCTTCATCCCCCAAAGCGACCGCTATCGAGCTCTGGCGATTGCTGTTCGAGTACCTCCTTGACCCTGCAGCTCCCCCTGTCGGTACGTGGCTTCAAGGCCCTCAGCTCTCCATCACCCAGCCCAGAGCCAAGACGAAGCCTGAAACTACCGCACATTTATCCTCTGACGCCGTTGCACCTACGGGGACAGCAAATAAGAATAAAGGCCCTTGTCCCCCACTACCATAACCTAAACACTTTCATCGCAGCTTTTTATAAGGCAAAAAAGTGAAATAGTCTTTCTTATTACTACTAGCTAAAGAGACAAACGCTGAATGTCGGTCGCCGACCTTGAAATCTTCCAAACGCAGAGGTGATAATGTGGCGACGTCGCATGCCTCCCGAAATAAATCAGAGTAGGTTATTCGAACTTCTTCAAAAACCAACTCGATAGGAATTTATGCAGTAGCAAAGTCGGCCTTGGAAGTGCAGAATGCATTAAAAAAAGTTAGAAGGCCAGCCACCTCTTACCAGCAATCGGCACACTGACGCGTCATATAACCTCCGTTTAAGCTTTTTGGTTATTGTTTCTCCTTGTAGGAACCTCTGGCAGTCGTCGATGGTTACATTCAAGCAAACTTTTATTTACATTATCTACAAGCTGCAAGCGATGCGATCTGACGTGTCGTTCCCAACCGTTCCAAACACGAGCCTCGTCTCGCGCCCAGGCCACGCGCTCCCCCGGCCGCCAGCTCCTTGCCACGCGCTCCCTTTTAAGACGTCTCTGGTCGATTTTCTCCTCGTCTTCGATGTCCTCGTGCCAGTGATATGGCTTATTACGAACCACTTAAACGCTCCAACACACTCCCCACCGAATGGATGGAAGTCCATTCTAAACTTCCATTAACTCCAACGGATACACAAGCTGCACTGGCCTTCGCAATATGGTGCCGCGATGCACTCGGATCTCACACGACCGGATCTGAGAGTCTCGGCCGGGGAACACTCTTTCTACTCGCCCGAGCTTCCATAGCAGGCGTGGAAGCGGCTCTTTTAACAGAACAATTTGACCCTCTCTGATGGGCGCAGACTGCCTGTTCTGAGTGGCGTACGCTGATCTGAGTTCTCGAAGATACTCTTCCCTCCATGTTCCCCAAAATCGGTTAAGCAGTTGTTTTCGCTGCCGCCAGAGCACGCGAAGCTCCTCCGGTGTGGAAGCGAGCGTGTCCCCACCCGTCGGCGGAAGTGTCGTCAGCCGCCTTCCAACTAGGAAACTGGCCGGCGACAGCGGGGTCCCCTCTCCGACCGCGTCGTGCACAAACGTTAATGGCCGCGAATTCAACACGGCCTCTACCTCAATCAGAACGGTGGTCAATTCCTCTGTGTCCAGACAGTTCCTTCCGATAACCTTTCTTAAGGACACCTTTACCGAGCGCACAAGCCTCTCGTAAAATCCTCCCCACCATGGGGCTCTCTCGACAATAAACCTCCACTGGATACCCGCGTTCGCAAAGTGGTTGACTACGTCTGGGTGGCGCAACGTCTTCCACAGTTCCGTGAGTTCCTTCGACGCTCGTTTGAAGGTCAACGCATTGTCGGAATAAATTACGCGGCACAGCCCTCGGCGCGACACAAATCGACGGAAGGCAAAGAGAAAGCTCCGGGTCGACAGGTCTGGAACCAACTCCAGGTGCACAGCCCGCGTGACTGCACACGTGAACAGCACCACGTAGGACTTGCATGTGAGGTCCTTGCCCTTGACGTAGAGGGGGCCCGCAAAGTCCGTGCCGACTACCTCGAAAGGGTCCGCTCGTGTTGTCCGGGCATCCGGCAGGGGTCCCGTGGGGGCACTCGCGGGGGTCGCGCTAAAGCGCTGACAGGTCACGCAGGCACGCACTACTTTCTTCACCAGCTCTCGGCCCCGCAGAATCCAATACTGGTTACGGAGCTGCACGAGGGTATCTCTGACTCCCGCGTGCAGCAGCTGTCGGTGCGCGTCGATTGCCAGCAAAGTTGAATATCGATGCTGCTTGGGCAGGACGATCGGGTTTCGTTCGTCATACGTCATGTTGACAGACTGGAGGCGACTTCGAATACGAAGTACACCTTGCTGATCGATGAAAGTGGTGAAGTCTTGAAGGGGAGAACCCGGCGGGGTCTTCGTAGAGTTGGTCGCGCAGCGAAGCTCGGTAGCGAACGCCGAGCGCTGCGCCTCCTTTATCCAGTGAGTTCGCGCTGCCTCGATCTCCTCGGCTGTCAGTGGTCCCGTTCGTCTTTCAGTTGACCTGACGTTGTGGAGGAATCGAAAAATCCAAGCCGTTGTTCTGTTGATCCTTGAAGCAGAGCTGAATCGCGAGATATCGATCAACTCTGGAATGGGCGTTACTGTGACTTCAAACGCTTCTGCTCTCGATCCTCTCTCCTCGAGGGCGTCTCGAGGGAGTTCTCCGCACCTTTCCTTGGGCCATTCTGTCGCTGGCAGTGGCAACCAACTCGGCCCCGACCACCACAGTGAACTGGAGACTAACTGGAATGCGGTCAGACCTCGGGTCATGAGGTCAGCGGGATTTTCTTTTCCCGGGCAGTGGTGCCACGTCGCGCCTTCACAATTGCTCTGGATCTCTTGCACTCGATTCTTGACGAACAGCTTCCATCGGGAGGCCTCTCCCCTGATCCAGTAAAGCGTGATCATTGAATCCGTCCAGAAGTGAACGCCCTTCACCTCAAGCTCAAGGCAGGTTTGAACGTATTTGGACAGCCTTGAGGCGATCAAGCTGGCCATCAGTTCCAATCTCGCCAGTGTGACAGTCTTGAGGGGCGCAACTCGGCCTTTTGCGAGCAATAACGTCGTCGTCGTCGCTCCTGTGTCGTCGGTAGTGCGAAGGTAGACCATGGCTCCGTAGGCAGCGGTGCTGGCGTCGGCGAAGATATGCAGTGATCGGTGGGTCACCTTGCCTTGCAATCCGTCGTCGCAAAACCTTGGGATCTTGACCCTTTCTAGCTCGACAAGTTCGCTGCACCACCCGGTCCACTCGTCTTGCAGGTGATCTGGTAGCACATCGTCCCAGTCCAGGTTTAGTTTCCAGATTTCCTGGAACAAGATCTTGGCTCTCACGCCGAAGGGTGCCAAGAATCCCAAAGGGTCGTAAAGGCGAGCTGTCGTTTGCAGCACGAAGCGCTTCGTATTTTCTTGGTGGCGAGCAGTCTCCATCACGTGCTCCGGCGAAAACATGAGACTGTCCTCTTTGGGTTCCCAAGTTACTCCGAGCACCTCGAGCACGTTCGCGACTTGTCTGAGTGGTTTTTGGCCTGCGCCGTCCTCCTCGAACACCTCCGCTAGTGATGCGCTATTTGAACCCCACTTGTGGAGTCTCATACCGGCCTGCCTAAACACCTCGTTCGCCTCGGCGTACAACTTCTTAGCCTCGTCTTCGTTGCTCGCTCCGGTCAACAGATCATCAACATACACGGACTTGCTTAATTGTTCGGCCGTTGTTGGGTATGTGTTCTCCATCGCCGCGAAATGGTGCCGCAAGGTAGCCGCCAAAAGGAACGGGCTCGACGTTGCACCGAAAGTCACCCTCGTCATTCGCCAGGTCTCTACCTCTGGTACCGGTTGATTTTGGATCGGCGGTTCCTTGTACCAGAGGAACCGCAGTGCGTCACGATCCTCAGCCTTGACTCCGATCTGCAGGAAAGCCTTCTCCACATCCGCCACTAACGCTACTCGGTGCGTCCTAAACCTCAGAAGTAGGGCGACGAGATCTGGATTCATGTTCGGTCCACTCTCCAAGTTTTCGTTCAGGGATTTACAGTTTGCGCCGTGAGAGGAAGCGTCAAACACAATCCTAAGTTTGGTGGTGCTGCTGTTCTCGCGGAGAACAGCCTGGTGGGGCATGTAATACACCCTTGCTGCACCTTCGTTCTGTGTTTCTTCATCGACCCTCTCCGCCATGTCGTTGACTTGGTATTGCCGAATTGCTTCGTCATACTTCTGTAGAAGATCGGGATTTTTAGTCAACTTCTTACGTAGATTCTCCAACCTCCTTCTTGCCACCTCCATGTTGTCTGCCAGCCTTACGTCCGATTTCCATGGAAGGCTTACTTCGTATCTAACGGCGGTCTTCGTAATGTTGTCTTCGAACTCTCGTCTCACGGCGCTGTCCGAGGAATCCTCTACTGGCGGGTCGGTAACTCCCACGCTTTCTAGCTCCCAGAAATGTCGGAGAACCGATGTGGCTTCTAGATCCTGCAGCGTTGCTATTAGCACGGTCGCCTGGGAGCAACTCACGATGGTCGATTCCGAGCCTGTCCTTCCCTGGACCGCCCAACCGAATGCAGTTTCTACTGCAGTCAGGCATCCGCTCAGTCTATGAATTCTTCCTGTGATGCACCCCCAGTAGTGGTCTGATCCCAGCAGTATGTCGACGCCGCGTTGTTCCAGTCCGGTCATGTTGTCTCCCACGGGACAGCGAAGTTCCTCTAATGTTGCCACGATGGCTTCATCTGGGCTCGGAAGGTCCTGCTCACATATGGTAGGTGTCTCGAGAGCGTCGATGTCATATCTTTTGTTGTAGAGTTGGTCTCGCAAAGTTACTTGAACCCTGCGAAACGTACGTTCAGTGCTTTTGCCCCCGAACACGCCTATTGTGAGGATCTCTGTCCCGAGCAATTTGCAGTCCAGTCGCTGAGACAGTTCTTCAGTTATGAAGGAGCGCTGACTGCCGCTGTCGAAGATAATACGGGCAAGCTTCCTTCTGTTTGTACATTCTGCCCACGCAGTAACCGTTTGTAGGAGCACTGCCGGCTTGCGGTTCCTACCACGTACATGCATAGCGACCGGTGTCGGTTCCTTCGGTTCCGTCTCATTCGATCTGGTGGACGTTTTTCCCGGCGCGTAATTCGGGTCGCACATGGTGGACGCGTGCCTGCCTTGACATTTGCCACAGCTGGGTGCTCCTCGACATAATCTTGCCGTGTGATTGGCCTTCGTGCAGCGGAAGCACCTCCGGTCTGCTTGCAACCTACGCTTCTTCTCCACTAGCTCGATTCTTGCGTTACATTCCGGTGTTCCGTGCGCTTTTGACTTGCAAAGGAAGCACTCTAAGCCGTCCACGCTGCCGTGCAATGCCGCCGCGGTGGAACTGCGAGTCTGAGCGTTGATCGTTGACCTCTTCACAGAGCCATGCGTCAGAGAAGAAGGTCTGGGCTTACCGACGACGTCTTCCAGCTGGTGTTTTGATGTCCTTTCGCGGCTCTCCACCTCGATGCGTAGAAAGTCGAGGAGAAACCGCAGAGCCCTCAGATGTACTTGCTGTGGGGCGGATTCCAAACTGGCGTCTGTCATTGATGCCCTTGCGGCGTTGGCATTCCCGGTCTCCTCCGCCGACATCTTCCGGTTGAAATCGAGAGTGATATCTCTCGGTAGCACTCGCAAAAGAACTATGTAGAGCATAGCTCCATACGCCTCTTCGCCCACCCCTAACGCTCTAAGGCCTCTGATGTGCGCCTGTAGAGTGTCGTATAAACGCCGTAGGGCTCGGGTGTTCCGTTGTGGTGGCACTGGCTGTATGTCCATGAGACCTTCCATGTGGTCCTGGATAAGCGTCTCTTGCTTCCCGAACCGCTGCTGCAGGAGCTCGATGGCGTCCGCGTAACACTCAGCGGTCGGCTGCAATCCACCGATGGCGGCTGCTCCATCGCCGGTCAGCGCTGATCGCAGATAGTTGAACTTTTCTGATGGCGTGAGTTCCGGATTTTGATGAATGGCGGTATCGAATTGCTGCCAGAAGGGTTGCCAGTCCTTTAGGTGCCCGTTGAATTGGATTAGTTTTAATTTTGGGAGTTTGATTTTTTATGTCACCGAGTATCCTCCGTTCCGATCTCCGCTCGATGGTCCCCTTGCTGGGTGGCTGCCCTCCACGCTCTTCATCTTTTGTTTAAGTTTGGTGAGGTACGTGACGATCTTGTCCGAATACTCGATCGCATGACTGAACTCTGCTTCTGCATCTTGTCCCGTGATCAGAGGTTCGATCGCCGCGTCCACGTCCTTCAGTTGGTCGCGGGCCAGATGAATACGCTCGATTAGAACCTCGAGGTCGTTGACGCTTGGCGTAGCTAGGAGTAGTAACGCGTCGGCCTCACCAGTCAGTCGTGTCACTTGCATCCGATGCGTCTTCCGTTTTTTCTTGAGGACGTCCATGATCGTCGATCGTTCTGGCTTGGCTTGTTGAAAAGTTGCTGTAAACCACCAGGTTCCCTTCGTTCAGTCGTTCCTCCCGGGTTTCGGCACCAATGTAGGAACCTCTGGCAGTCGTCGATGGTTACATTCAAGCAAACTTTTATTTACATTATCTACAAGCTGCAAGCGATGCGATCTGACGTGTCGTTCCCAACCGTTCCAAACACGAGCCTCGTCTCGCGCCCAGGCCACGCGCTCCCCCGGCCGCCAGCTCCTTGCCACGCGCTCCCTTTTAAGACGTCTCTGGTCGATTTTCTCCTCGTCTTCGATGTCCTCGTGCCAGTGATATGGCTTATTACGAACCACTTAAACGCTCCAACACTCCTGTCACACTTCCAGACATTGCGTGCTGCTCCTGCCGACAAAAGGTGTGCTTGTGATATTGAGTGTCTCCAGTAGTAAAGAAATAGCTGAAATTTTATAGGCCATAAGAGATTTCAAACAAGAAGTGCAACCGAAAATACGATCCCCTTGTTTAAGTGTCGACGCCTGTGTAACTGCTAGGTGAATTTAAGGCGTCACTTCACGAAATAAAACACCTACGTACAGATGTTAACAGCCTTCAAGATGTCGTGGCGAGCTAACAAATGAAAAACACTGGCTAAGGGAGTAGCTATTCAACACTCGGAAAAAAGTCCAAAACCTTGATTGGCACAGCAGAAGGACCAACGCAGAGATAAAGCGGATTTCCAAAGGAAACAGCGCCCATGCGTTTCACAACATCTTGGCTTAAAACAGTGCGACAGGACAAGAGAGAGAGAAAATCACTTTAATTAGAGCACAGATTAAGTACCCAATATATCCTCCGCCTGAAGTGCCAGGGCGAGCTGATCTTCCAGTTGCGGCGACGCCAACCATGCACTCCAGGAGGGTGGTGGGGGGTTAGGAAGAAATGAGGTGGTGTAGGCGACCGGGCAATGAAGAAGACAATGTTCTTGATTGGCATAGGGAGCTGGGCAGTTGGGACAGGAAGGGTCTGATCGATAGCGGAAGAGGTAAAGGCGAGCAGGTGTGACGAGGGTGTTTGTCTGGATTTTACGGAGAATGTGGGTCTGCGCGACACTAAGCTGTGGATGTGGTCGAGGTAGAAGTTCATGAGATATACGGATCTGTTTGTAATGTAACTTGAGTGTTTTTTTGTACTCTGCTGCCTCGTCATTGGTCGGGGGGCTTAGCCAGGGGATTGCAGGTGCCCGGCTGTGAAATTCGCGGGCGAGCTGATGTACCAGCTCATTACCTGCTATCCCTGCATGACCAGGGACCCATCGAACCGTGACCGAGGATGAGGAGAGAGAGTGTAGGGCCATTTCAAGGTCCTCTCGAAGATCGGCAGGAATTTGTCTCTGTTGCAAGGAGCGTATAGCAGCCATAGAATCAGAGTAGACCGTGTAAGCGGACGTGCGCGGCAATTGGGAGAATGATATGATGGCATGGATAATGGGGACAAGTTCTAACGTGGTGATTGACGGGGGGTCGCTGTATGGACCGCACGTGTGAAGAATAGGTAAGGAATGTTTAGGTATGTAGATTGCGTACGCAGCCGTGCCGGTGTCCAAGATGGAAGCGTCGGTATAGGCTACCGTCTGTGTCTGAAATGGTGGATTATGATGCAAGGCCTGAGCATCTCTGCGACCGTCGTCCAGGCCCGGAGCCATGCGGCGGGGCAGAAGAGCGAAACGCAGATTAGAGGGCAAAGGCGAAGCGGGTAAGTGCAAGTAAAAATCAATTGGTGAGAGTCCAGCTTGTTCTAGGATCCAGCGCCCTTGATGTGACCCCGAGAGGCGGGCTAGCTGTCGGTCACGATGGAGGTGTAGGAGTGAGGAGAGGGGAAGGAATAGGCCGGTCTCGTAGAGTCTTTGCGTTGAGGTATGGATTGGAAGGTTAAGGGAGGCCTTGTACAGAGTGCTTAATGCAGAGCTGAGTTTATTAAGTTGCTGTCGTGTGAGCGTGAAATATGGAACCGAATAAAGAATTTTACTAAGAGCCAATGCATGAACCAATTGACTCGCTTGTTTTTCATTGAGGCCCGCACGTCTTTGCACGACTCTGCGGACAAGATGTGTTACCGAGTGGCACGTGTTTATCGCCGGAGTGATGTTAGCCTGATTTGATCGATCGTGGAGATGGATGCCGAGGACCTTGCATAAAGATACTCGCGGGATGGTCTGATGGTCTAAATAGAGAGAAATGAGATGGTTTACAGAGCGCTGATACTGGGTTTGAGACAGCAGGAGTAATTCCGATTTTTCTGGGGCCGGTTTCAGCCCTGCTTGGGTTAGGAACGCAGTTATGGTGTCTAGACCTTTCTGAAGAGTAGATTCAACTTCCCCTGGTGATCCGTGAGTGCACCAGAGGGTGAGGTCATCAGCATAAAATATGTGGGAAAGGTGGGGTATCTGCTGCAGGCAGCGAGCTAGCTGGGCCATACCCAGATTGAAAAGAATAGGGGAGAGGACAGCCCCTTGAGGTGTACCTCGTGTGAGTGAGAGTGGTTGGGACAACTCGCCCCCTATACGAAAGCATGCAGTGCGGTCCTTAAGGAAGTTTTGGATGTAGGTATACAAATTTTGTCCGCATTCTGTTTCTCGAACTGAAGCGAGTATGTGATCATGACTTATGTTGTCAAATGCTTTGCGAACGTCTACTGTGACGAGCGCATGCACCTGACAGGAAGATGGGGAGAGGAATGTGTGCTGGAGTAAAAGGAATAGGTCTTGAGTGGAAACATGGGAACGAAAGCCGATTTGGGTGTGTGGCAGGAATGCAGTGGCTTCAAGATGTTCTTGAAAACGATCGAGGACCATCCGCTCCATCGTCTTGCCCACGCAAGAGGTTAAGGAAATGGGACGGAGGTTATTAAGTGATGGGGGTTTTCCAGGTTTGGGGATCATGATATTAGTAGAAGATTTCCATTCCTTTGGGTATGTACCCTCCGACCAATGTTCATTTATGTAGGTCAGGAGCTGTTTTTTATTCGCTTCTGGAAGGTTACGGAGGAGGCAGTACGTGATGGTATCTTCTCCTGGGGCTGATTTTCGTGAGTTTTTTGCTAGGGCCAAGTCTAAGTCTGCTAGTGTGAAAGGGCTGTCTAAAGTCGGGTTTTCAGGGCCCGAGTAGGAGGGGTAGTTTGATGTCAATGCTGGAGGGATGTATAGGTTCTGTAAGGCTTGGATAAGGTCTGTGCTACCTTGTAAAGCTAAGTGTTTGTCTAGCGTGGGAGCGGGAGGTGGCTGAGGCCCTAGAAGTGAACGGAGGAGATGCCATGCGGTCTTTTGTTGGAGGGTACCGTTTATCTGATCACATACTCTGTTCCAGTTCGAGATGTCGAGAGTGCTGCAGTGTGTAGTAATGTCTGCATCTAGGTGTTGTAAACGTTCTCGGAGTTGTTGATTGTGGGGTTGCTGGCTAATGCATCTTAAGATACGCTTACGACGTCTCCAGAGGCGCACTAGATGCGGGTCTGGCCGTATCGCCGGGGCTGTGGTGTTTTCTATTTTTGTGGCTTGTGTTCGGGCTTGTTTGATGGCGCATATCCAGGTCTTGTAAGAGCCTGATTGCTGCCCGGGTGAAACAAGGATGCTGCGAAATTTATCCCAGTTTGTATTTTTGACTGATATTTTCCGTGAGCGGCTAGAGATGCTGAGTGATATTGAGAGAATGAAGTGGTCACTTAGAAGTCTCTCTTGAGTATGAACCCAGACACTCGAGTTTCTGCCGTGGTATAGTGAGAGATCTGGGGTGGTACAGTGTTGCTGGCGTGTGCCTTGTCGGGTTGGCATGTCGGGAGTATTTAAGACAGTGAACTGGCGCTGTGAAATGTACGATTGCAGAAGTCGCCCTGGGCGAAGTGTGGATAGGTAACCCCAGCTGACCTTTGGGGCATTAAAATCACTGCCCAGGAGTACCTCGTAATTAGGTGTCAACTCTGCAGCAAAGTCGAAAAGTGATTTGAATAGGCGGTGCTCTGTGGGGGGATTATATAGGTTGAGGAAGCATATAGGTCTGTGTTTAGGGAAGGGATAGTAAGCACATGCCACTACATTTTGTCTGAGAGATGTAGGGATGATCAGTGGTTCATACTGGATATCCCGTCTTATGAATGTGGAAACTAAAGGGGCCTCGTTTGGATGGCCATGCAAAGCTCGGTATCCTGGTATGTAAACTGCATAGCGTGTCTCCTGGAGTAGTAGAATATGGGGAAGAGAATCTAGGGTAAGGAGCCATTGATGAAGGGGAGTGCGGTTTGTTTTGATGTTCCGGCAGTTCCACTGGATGACTTGGAACTGGGAATTTGCTACCATTATGAGGTCGTGACTGCGGAGGGGGCAGGAGGGTGTGCCCTTTGAAGGGAACAGGGGTGTTCACTGGCATAGCCTCCTCTATACGGAGAAAGCCTGGCACATCGACGACGGAGCCATGGAGCGCGCGGCCGCAGGAAAAAGGAGAGGAGGAGCGCGCCGAACGGTGACCAATATGGTAGCGCAGAGCAGAAAGAGCAGACCTAGACAGCGAGCGCTTGGGTCATGAGCGGCCGCTCCCCGAACCACGCTTGTTTTTGTGTTTTCGTCACCGTCGTTTTCGTGCTCCGGGAGAAACGGGCGCGGCGATTCGAAAGGGCGCAGGGAGAAACGGGAAAGGGTGGACGTTGAGTTTCTCCTCTCCACGATAGCGACAAGAAAAGAGAGAGAGAAAAAAAAAGATTGTTTCTGCGTTTGGCCGCTCGCTCTTTTGTGGCGCTAGCGGACAAGGTTCTCTCCGCCCCCGTTTCTCCGCCCCTCCTTTCCCATTTACGGCGGCCGTCTTTTCACGCGACGCGCCAGGCTTTCTCCGTATAGAGGAGGCTATGTCACTGGATTCAGGAGAAAGGGGTCTTTTAAGAGATTGGGATGTTGCTTCCATGGGTATGGGTGATGCAGAGAGCATACCGACAGCTTTTTCGAGGGATGCTACCGCCTTTGTTAGTTCTTCAATGCGGGATACGAGAGGGTTTACTGTGCCTAATATGTTGGACACTAGTGTTTCGATGTTGGCTATACGTTCTGTGAGTTGGGCGATTTGTTCTTCACATGGGGTTAGTCGTTCTTTTAACATTATGAGTTCATGCTCCATGTGTCGTTGGTAGTTAGGAGAATCATAGACGGGGGGAGTAAGCGAAGTGAGTGCAGGTGAACGCTTGCAGGGAGAGGGAGTAAGTGATGGAGCAGGAGCACCTATCGATGGCGGTGATGGTGCTGGTTCTGTGAGGTTTGCTCGTGTGGTCTTCGGTTCTTGGGAGACTATGTCAGACTTTGGTTGAGACGTTGTTAGGTCGGCAGGGTGCAGAAGTGACCGTTGTTGTGGTAAGTCTTCAGTCTGGGATGACGGTGAACGTGGAGTCGTTGAGAAGCCCGCAGAGGCGTGCCCCCAGGTGGCCGTTGCAGGTAACATTCCCTTACGGGTTTGCGATTTTGTCGGTTTTTGCGCGTTGCGGAGTGATGCTTTCAGTTGCGCTTGTGCCTCTAGATGGTACTTGTTTAAGGATGGTGGTTGGTATGAGTTTGAGGAACTCAGCTCCGTCTTGTGTTGAGCCGCCGATTGCTTTTTGTTCGCAGTCTGCACGGGGTAAGCTGGGGGCTTTTGCATATTACGTGGAAGGGTTTTTCGGAGATGCACACGATGTTCGTATGCCGCTTTCATGCTGGCTTGATCTTTTTTGCGCTGGACCGGGCAAGTCGAGTCGAAGGAAGAGTGTTCACCCCCGCAGTGGTAGCACCGAGGGGAGCAAGCGTGAGAGGCTTGTTGGTGAGGTATTTGCGCGGCGCATGGGGGGCATCTCCAAAATGTTGGGCTCTCTGGGCAATTAAAGGTCCGGTGGCCGTACATACGGCACTTCTCACATCTCAGGGCACGTGGGCGGTGTGGGTGACACCGGTAGGTTGCCCGGCGAAAGAGGATGGTGCGGGGGACGTTGGCTCCTTCGAACGTGATAAGGACTGACTCAGTGTCCCCCATCATGCGTGCGGTGATAATGGTGGTTTGAAAGCTTTCAAGAGAGTGCATGAGGTCATTGGTTGTGAGTCCCGCTTCTACACCGTGGATGACCCCTTTGCAGGAATTTATCGGGGCGGCTAGGTAGGGGCTGATTTCATGGAGCTGATTCCTGACACGAATGCGTTTAGTTTGGCTGAGGCGACGTGCTGAACTTTCAAAGGCGGTTTTAAGGAGTATGACTCTTTGTTGGAGGCGGACGTCGATATTTACCTCTTCACTAGCGTGAGGTGGCAGGGAGGCTGCGGCCAGGAAGAAAGGGAGGAGATCGTACCGTTTGATGTCTTGGAGTTGCAGGCTATGCGGAATTGGCACCACCACCGTATGGAGCTCATTTACCTGGCGCGGCAGGGTGCGTTGGTTCCTGGACTTGCGGGGCGTGATCCACCCCTCGTTCGGGTCTTCTGCCTGGTGAAATTCGTCGGAGTAGTGCATCGACTCGGTGTCGAAGGTAGCTTCAGCAGCCGACGTGCCTACACATGTTGAGGCCGCCGGTTCCAGTTCGGTGGCATCCATTGCTGGGCGGGTGTCTGAAGTCAGGCGTCAGGCGCTGACGACGCAAGGCTTAACGGGGCTACCGAAGCCTTGGAACTGTAGATCGCTGGTAATCCGAAAAATTAAGACATACAACCGATGATATGATGTGAAACGGGAACTGGAAGCCTCGAAACCACGGTCTGCACGAATATTTCAATAGGTGAAACTCGAAAGCCAGGTGTCGGGGCTAAATATTCGGAACACGAAATGAGAGCAAGACGCCAGGCTGTCGTCGTCTTCTTCCCCCCGACAGGACAAAGACAAAATAAAGACGAGACAGACGACAGTGCTATCAACTGAAAGTTTATTTCCACCGCTCCCTGTATATATACACATGACCAACAGCCAAATAAACAGTGTTAAAAAAAATGAAAGCCGCTTACAACTCCCTGTAACGCCGAATTAGAGCGCAGCTCTTGAGGAGGAGGAGGGAAGGGCACGGGGGGGGGGGTAAACTAACCAGGGGGGGGGTCACGTGACCCCCAATGCCGATGATGTCATCACTGACGTCACTGATGACGTCATCAGTGATGATGACGATGACGATGCGGATGCCGGTGACGTCGTCAGTGATGATGACGATGACGATGTGGATGCCGGTGACGTCATCAGTGATGATGACGATGACAATTTGGATGCCGGTGACGTCATCAGTGATGATGACGATGACGATGTGGATGCCGGTGACATCAGTGATGATGACGATGACGATGGGGATGCCGGTGACGTCATCAGTGATGATGACGATGACGATGCGGATGCCGGTGACGTCATCAGTGATGATGACGATGACGATGTGGATGCCGGTGACGTCATCAGTGATGATGACGATGACGATGTGGATGCCGGTGACGTCATCAGTGATGATGACGATGACGATGGGGATGCCGGTGATGTCATCAGTGATGATGACGATGACGATGTGGATGCCGGTGACGTCATCAGTAATGATGACGATGACGATGCGGATGCCGGTGACGTCATCAGTGATGATGACGATGACGATGTGGATGCCGGTGACGTCATCAGTGATGATGACGATGACGATGTGGATGCTGGTGACGTCATCAGTGATGATGACGATGACGATGTGGATGCCGGTGACGTCATCAGTGACGATGACGTCATCGGGGGGTCACGCGACATCGGCGGGGGTCACGTGACCTCGGGGGGTCACGTGACCTCGAGGAGGGGGTCACGTGACCTCAGGGGAGTCACGTGACCTCGGGGGGGTCACGTGACCCCCCACGAGGTCACGTGACCCCGGTGGGGGCGCTCGCGCGGTGCATTATGGTACATTTCCCATGATGCACCGCGCGGTTACGCCGATGGCGACGCCGACGGCGACGGCGACGGCGACGGCGACGCCGCTCAAGCCGGAAACGGGCCCCTAAGAGCTGCGCTCTAAAAGTGAAAGCCGTTTACAACTCCCTGTAACGCCGAATTAGAGCGCAGCTCTTGAGGAGGAGGAGGGAAGGGTACTGGGGGGGGGGGTCAAGTGACCTTGGGTGGGGGTCACGTGACCTAGAGGGGTCACGTGACGATGACGATGTCGATGACGTCATCAGTAACGATGACGATGCGGATACCGATGACGTCATCAGTGACGTCACTGATGACGTCATCAGTGATGATGACAACGACGATGCGGATGTCGGTGACGTCATCAGTGATGATGACGATGACGATGCGGATTCCGGTGACGTCATCAGTGACGTCACTGATGACGTCATCAGTGATGATGACGATGACGATGCGGATGCCGGTGACATCAACAGTGATGATGACGATGACGATGCGGATGCCGGTGACGTCATCAGTGACGTCACTGATGACGTCATCAGTGATGATGACAATGACGATGCGGATGCCGGTGAGGTCATCAGTGATGATGACGATGACGATGCGGATGCCGGTGACGTCGTCAGCGATGATGACGATGACGATGCGGATGCCGGTGACATCATCAGTGATGATGACGATGACAATGCGGATGCTGGTGACGTCATCAGTGGCGTCACTGATGACGTCATCAGTGATGATGACAATGACGATGCGGATGCCGGTGAGGTCATCAGTGATGATGACGATGACGATGCGGATGCCGGTGACGTCATCCGTGATGATGACGATGACGATGCGGATGCCGGTGACGTCATCAGTGACGTCACTAATGACGTTATCAGTGATGATGACGCCGACGATGCGGATGCCTGTGACGTCATCAGTGATGTCACAGATGACGTCATCGGGGGTCACGTGACTTGGGGAGCCACGTGACTTTGGGTGTCACGTGACCTTGGGGGTCACGTGACCTTGGGGTCACGTGACCTTGGTGTTCAAGTGACCTTGGGATGACCTTGGTTACGCCGACGGCGACGCCGACGCCGCTCAAGCCGGGAACGGGCCCCTAAGAGCTGCGCTCTAAAAACTCACAAAAAGACACGCACTCACAGCACCTTATAACTTAGGATATACACCCTTGCAAGTGGAATCCCGGCTTAACCTCGAACCGTTCGCCGAGGTAAGCCGGAACCACTCTCCGGTCAGGACGTTCGCTGCTTGTCCTACAATGTTGCCATGCGTCTCTTGCTGGAGCATACAACACTTGGCGCAGAAAGAAAAAAAAATAGTAATAAAACATACAGGAGGTTGTCTTCGACCGCCAAAGAGAATAAACAATTAAATAAAATACCTCTCAAAGCGCTCATCAGAATGCGGCAGAAGCCGCAAGGCCATTAACGATTGTACAAGGATCATGTGACGGGCTAGTTGGGTTTACATTACGAAATTAAAAGTAGCGCTAAAGACGAGGACAAGTTCGGACAGGCGCTGTCCGTGTCTGCTGCAATTGCGGCAGCTCTGGTTTCCACGCCGTGCTGGAACAGAGGTTGCGATCGTTATGAAGTCAGCTACAACTCTTAAAGGGGCACGAAACGAATTGACTTGAGCCCGCGACCTTGCTAGTCCTCGCTTCAAAGTGGGCCTGCGAAAAGCGCAGTGCGTATCGCGCTCGAGACGCAATAGTTCTCGCACGGCCGCTTGGTGGCGTCAACGCGAGAAAATCTCGCCTAATGATAATATCCGAGGACTGTACGCCCTATGGCCTGTACATTGCTTGCCCGTAACATCATTTGCGGCCACGCCAGTATTTTATGTGCCACGAGCATTCGCTTCGCCGTGTTAATTTCACACCGCAGAGGTTGTGACTCGTGGGAACCAATAAGTAGAAATATCTGTCAGTACGCAGCAATGGCGTATAGTTGTCTTCAGAGTCACTAAATGAGCTGCGCTTAGAGCATCGGCGCTCTGTTCCCCGACAATGGTGTGGGCGCCGCCATTTTGGTTGTTGTGCAAAGCATCTTAGGTTGCCAAAAGCATGGTAGCGCTTTTTAGACGAGGACAAAAGAAAGAAAGACAAGACAGACACGAGCTCGTGTCTGTCTGTTCTTTCTTCTGTTCGTGTCTGTCTTGTCTTTCTTTCTTTTGTCCTCGTCTAAAAAGCGCTACCACGCCTTTGGATACCCAAAACCAATACCAACTAGCCCAGCATTCAGCATTGATATGTGCAAAGCAGACGCAACTGCCGATCGTCATGATTAAAAAATGCGATTTCCTCAGCATTAGTTTCGGTGTTCGGAAGTTCATCTAATATTGTTTTGCTTTGTCGCGAACTGTTTAAACATTTGTGATGGGCGGCAAAGCGTTTTCTGTGATTTCAGATAAAGCTCCAGATAACTGACAGCCTTGAGTTTAAGCCAAAATATGTGCAAGTGTCGTTAAGCTTATTTAGTATCGCTAGTTGAACTGACAGAGGTCCCCGCATCCTCAGATCAAGCTCCTACCTAACGTCTGCAGAGAACGGCGATCTCGACGGTGTGGGATGCACGTTGCAGAAGCACCGGGGAGCTGAGACTGCAGTCAATGCCACAACCACGAGAACTTCAGGTCGCTGCTTTGAAGCGTTGTTACGCAGAACGATCGAGCGCTTCCCCTAGAAATCCATGTCTCAAAGCCAGGAGGGCGTGCTAGCTCGCGCTTGTGGTTTGGGTTGCAGTCTCAGCTTATGAGTGTTCTCCGCAAAGTCACATTCAGTACTAAGTAACTCCACGAGAAAGTTATAATTCTGCTAACTGCCGCTGCTCCTTAGGAACTCATGACGTGACGGCATTACGACGATGCTTCACAGACCACCACCAGACGCAATTTTGAAATCTGTTGATTCGTTTTAAATTAGTTTTATTGACTTCTCTGCGTGCAGTCCAGAACCACTCGACCAGGTTAGTGTTTTCGGGCGGTCGGAAAACAAGAACCGCATCTAGACAAAGAAATAAAATGTCAAACATTTCATTTCCACGCCCTTTTAAAGGGGGACTCCGGCGATTTTTTCATTGTCGCTGATTTGCCTCAAAATGAGCTCAACGCACCGATAGACACGGCTCTACGAGTTCCCCGAGTATTGTGTGAAAAGAAAAAAAGAATTCGCGAAGTTATTGAATTTTCAAATTTCGTTTCCATCGTGTTTCTCAATCCGGGAGCCCCTACTGGCAACATTGAAGTGTGACGACACAAAATGGTACAAAGTGGGCAGTAAGTCATGTTCCCAACTGATTACAAGACGTTTGATGGTGGGAAAAGACTGTTTGGTAACTGATTCACTGAGAAGCACGCAAAAAACCCTCGACACACTCCGTCTAAGACTACATGCACGACCTGAAAGTCTGTACCATGTGTGTTTTCGAAATTTTTTGGCCACTGAAGTTAAAAGCGTCTTTGGATAGCCGGCATTCGCAAGTCTGTCTTTTTGTTTTAAGAAGCTGTGCGACCTGCGGTGGTGACACGATTTACAATATGCGAAATGAAAGCATGAATTCCCAATTCCTCTTTTCATAATCTTTTAATGCGCAGAGGTGAGCAAGAGGCTCGGCTTGTTACTTCTGGGATCAAAGGCCCAGCATGCATGTCCGGCTGACAACTGCAGACCTACAGTCCGTTCCAACTCATGAAGGTATGGCGTGGGTAAGACGGGCCGGGGAGGAGGAAGCAGACGCAACGCTATGGAGAGAAGGAGGTTTCCCCCTTTCCTTCTTGAGTTGGAGCGGACTACTAACAATATTTTGAAATTGTCGACTGTTAATTCGTGCGTCAGTTGCAAGGATGCAAGTCAGTCTTTAGAAATGGCCAAAGTGGGAGTGAATTCGGGTCCAATCTATAATTTCTCGCACTATTTGAACACTGAAAATTCATCTACAAATCTAAAAACATTTTACTAGTTTGGTGTCGTGTAGACAATCCGCAATTAGCCAGGCAACATTGGCTAAAAAAATGTCACTCGCCATTGGGGTGATGCAGGAGCCAATGCATACTCTTTGTCTTTGAATAAAAATGTCGTTGTCCCAATCCGCGAAAATCGAGTTGAGATAGACATGAAGTAATTCTAAAACGCTCTCTGTGGGGATACACCTTTCGTTTTTTAACGCTACCGTCCCTCTTTTTTCAGTTCCGCTGTGCATTAGTTTGTTCTCGGGAATAGAATAGTACGGAACGTTTATGACGACGGAAAATGCTTAAAGGCCCCTATTTGAATTTTCACTTGAAACTTTTATGACATCTTTCGAGTGCCTGACCATAAAAGGGGTCGTCATTGTTAAGTAAGTTCATGTTTTCTTGTAAAAACACTGCGCTATGGACTTCTGCCAGTTAAGTTTCATTTTCGGACCCTATTACCCGTTCCGGGCAAACTAATATATATGTTTTTGCCGAAAAGAACATATCTAAACACAGGTATTTTTATTCTGCATCCATCGCTCCCAATGTCTGTTACAGATTCAAGCTTTAACATAGCCCTTTAATATTCTTTCTAACATTGACCAACGGCAAGTCGCCACAGCTTTGCAAGGACAGAATGATTAGACTCAGAAACTTTCCACACTACAAATCCGCCTTTTTTGTGTGCTGGCAACAATGTAAATGAACTCTCTCTCTCTCTCTTAGGTACTCTACTGTGCGTTTAGGGGTTTGTCTCGTCTTTACCTTGTCCTTGTCGCGCAGTTTTAAACCAAGATGCTCATCAACCAACTAGCCCATACATAGCGTTTAGCAAGCTCCTGAGATCGCAAGAAGTATATTGGCGCTCTTGCGCACGTCCCGCTCGAAGATGCCCACATCGACGTCCTTAGAGCTGTTCCTTCTTGCGAAAACAAGAACATAATATAGCCACGCGCGTCGGCGAGCAAGCGCTTGCGTGGCCGAGTGGTTACCGCGCTGAACTTTCGCGCGGTAGGTGTGGGTTCGATTTCAGTCTGTCATTTTATTCATTCTTTCAATTTGGCCTTATCGTAAGTTCGAGAACATTCTCGGCTGATCGAGTTCCGAATATTCTACGCACCGAAATTTCTACACCGAATTATCCAGAAACGGAGGAGGGTACATAAGGGACTCCGCAAGGCGAGCGGGGTCAGTCTCGCCCCAGCGCTCGATCCTGCGGTTTCGCCGACATCGACGCCCGCGACGCTCTGCAGTTATCTTTTGTTTCCTTTTTTTATTTTTGGGCACAAGTTCGCCTCAACTGAACGTTTAATGGGGCGAGCTTGTGCACAAAAATAAAAAAAAGGAAACACCTCGTCCCATCTCTTGTGCTCCACGTCGACGTACATGGATATTATGTAGGCGATAATCTTGTTCAGTCTTTCGTCAGCCCGTTGGTCTGCGGGTGGTACGCCGTGGTGCGACGATGGCTGGTGTGGTTGAGACGAAGGACTTCCTCTGTCAGCTGGGCCATGAACGAGGATCCACGGTCTGAGATCAAGACTTCGGGGGCGCCGTGCCGGAGGACAATGGACTCGATAAAAAAACTTTGCGACTTCAACAGCCGTTCCTGATGGAAGCGCTTTTGTCTTGGCGTACCGTGTGAGATAATCGGTTGCGACGATTATCCATCGGTTCCCTTGCGTCGATGGTGGAAATGGGCCAAGTAAGTCCATTCCGATTTGCTGGAATGGGGCGGATGGTGGCGCAATAGGCTGAAGAAGTCCTGACGGTCTCGTTGGTGGTTTTTTCCCGTCGCTGACACTCGTGCCAATATTGCAGATGGGTTCAAGACACAAAAGTGTTGCTTGCTGCGTCCCCAAGCCGAGAATAAGCACCAGAGCGATTGGATTCTCAGGCGCTGAAATCAAACTGGTATTCGTGAACGATCATCCAATATAAACTTAAAAGCACTTGTTTTGCGCAGATAATATTCGAGAGTTATGCCTATTATGCCTATTATCCCTGAACACTCACATGTTCATCATTCTGACAAGATATAATTAACAATATTGACAACAAGCTCTTCACAATTGGTTTGTCTTTTGATCATCATAAAGACTTAGATTCCATCAAACATGAAATACTTTTTTCAAAAATTAGAGCATATGGTGTATGAGGAACTTCACATAAACTTTTAACAACTTATCTTACATCTAGCATGCAATACACAGTCTATAATGGCAAAAATCATTTGCCGTTTTTATAAAATATGGCGTTCCTCAAGGTTCAATACTGGAACCTTTGCTGTTCTTATTTATAGTAATGACATTGTGAGAATCGGCCCCGCCATCACCGTGAGTGGACGCGGGAACAGGACCGAGCTTCATTTTCTTTCCTTTGCGTGTTGGCGTTTGCACGTGTGCCCCTGTGTGTGGGTGGACTGGCGGCGCTCGTGCGAGCTGGCGCAGGGGACGGGAGAAAAAAGAGAAGAAGACGAGGACAGCACGTGCGGTAACCTTTTGGAGGAGATTCGAAAATTAGCTTGGCTTGTAAATAGACGTGTTTTTTTTTTCCTCCTATCCGCGGAGTCCTGTCTGGTTTTCTCTTCCGTCAGCGACCATCAGCTGCCTCCGTCGTCGGGTCCCGGCGCAATCTCCAAGAAAGAACATCTTCACTGGCGCAGTCGACAGGATTGCGTCAGCGGACCCCGGCGGCGTGATCTTCACAACGGAATCGGCGGACAGCGACTTGACGCGGCACTGGTGGAGCCTTCTACAGAGAAGACTGGACCACCGAGCTCCTTGAAGATTGGACCACCGAGCTACTTCGTGATGACAGAGCTACCTCGGACCTGATGCCGTCCCACTCTAGCGAGGAACGCCTGAATCTAGAGCTCGGACATCATTTTCGTGCGTGACTATTCTGAGCAGCGGGCTGCGTCTGTGATCCAGCGGCAGTCGTTGACCTTACGGTCAGGTGGTTCTTTGACGTGTGCCCGCCATGGATACAGACAGCACAGAACGGCGGATGCCGGTTCTAACGCCAGAGCAGAATAGGGGTCGGAATAGGGATGTTGACGGGCCTGGTGAATTGTCACCTTTGAGTAGATTAGTGGCAAACTCGCAGACACAAGGGGATGGGAACGGAGGAGTCCGATCATACAGCTCAATTGAAAAGGAGATAGAACTTATAAGGGAGAAAGAACGGCTGTTACGCCTCGAGCTAGAACTAGAACATCTACGCTCAGAAAACCGAAGGCGAGCCAGTGGAGGCGACATGGAGTTCAACCTCCGAGATGAAGTTTTTAGCTTTTCAAGATTGATGAAAGGAGTACTGACTTCTATGCCGTCGTCCGAAAAATTAGTGCCGAGCTGGTTTGATGGCGTAGAAAGCGTCTTCGAGACATATGAAGTCCCTGAGCGGCTCAGAGGATATCTTGTGCGACATTATTTCACGGAGAGCATGCGTGCACTAGTGAATAGGGTGAACACGGGTGAGAGAAGTGGGTATGGTGCGGTCAAAGAACGGGTCTTGTTAGAGCTCGGACTGTCTCGAGCTGAGGTCTGGAGGCCCTTTATTGAAACCACCACTTCTCTCAAGGAAAAACGCGAGAGCCCAAGGGAGGGCATCGTACCGGAAAATTATCGGGTGAAGTGTTTTAAATGCAAAGAATTGGGGCACTATTCCCGCGAATGTCCCCGGACGAAGACACCAGAAGAACTTCTGTTTCACAAGAAAAGAGTAGACGCCAAGAATGTCACCGTGGAGGAAGATTCCAGTCGTGAGCCCGACAAGGTGACGACCGAGCTGGGCAAGACCGACAGTACCAACTTGGACAACCAAGATCAGAAGAGGTGGGACCCATCGGTCCGCGAGGTGCCTCAGATTCTGTTACAAGCCGACGACACGAAACGGTCGTCGAAGAACAATCGCTGCTGCGTGTCTGTGCAGGCGCACGTTGACGACAGAAATGAGCTGAACCTCTCGCGTGCCTGGAGGACGTCCCAGCGAGCCCAGGACGACCACGACAAGCAGGTGAACGTCGACGACGAAAGGCCGTACACTTGGCCTGGGCGGCAGGCGTCCCGGCGATCTGAGGACGACCCATGTGTGAACTTCGACAACGTCTTGGCCGGTCCCGACATCTTACCTGGGTTGTACAAGTTCCTACAAGCCAATAACGACGACGTTGAGAACGTGGGCGCCGGCTACAAAGAAGAACCGAGGGTATCTTCTGGGAGGCGGAAATGCCGGCAAGTCAAAGATGACGACGGCGAAAACGTGGACGGCGACGAAGGACCGAACTTATCGTCTGAACGGCAGGCGTTCCGGCAAGCCGAGGACGACGACGGCGAGAACGTGGACGACGAAGGACCGAACTTATCGCCTGGGCGGCAGGATGACCATGACGAGAACGTGAACGTGGACGACGAAAAAGAACCGGATATTTTGCTTTGTTGGCAGACGTTCTGGCAAGCTGATGACGACCACGGCAAGGAAGTGGGTGTCGACAAGAAGTCGGACATCTTGTTAGGGTGGCTGACGTCACAGCCGGCCGGTGAAGGTGTCAGGGAAAGCGGGGACAGTGACGAGGACACCGTCTTCGAGATGAAGATGTCCCAGATTATAGCTAAGGACGCCGATGAAGACTCGACCACCTGCCAGCCGGCCACGTATGAGAGAGCTGGGAGTGTAGAAGGCGTCGACGACGGCGACCACCTGCGAGGCCCTTTCCTGATTCGTAAATCAAGACAGAGTATAAACTGTCGTCGCTCTTGCGCGGAGAAATTCCGGAAACAGCTACACACCGTCCGATTCAAGCCCCGCCGAAATCTGGGTGGCTTGAATAACCTGTCGGCAAAGAGGCCTAGGCTAGGAGGCTAGATGCTGCGCTAGTCTCGGCGCGAGATTTGTCGCTGCTTTGGAGCCTTGGCAGGCACAGTAAGAATCACTTTACAGGCGTGTGATTTGCGTTTTGGTGTAAATATTTTTGATAGTTTGGATTCTGACGGGTTGAGTCACAAACTCTGTGTAAGGTGTGTCTGATATGCGTACGCGTTTGAGTTTAGTTGTTATATATTATTTTCGACATTTGGGTCTAAAAAATATACTTTGCCGGGAGGTGTGAGAATCGGCCCCGCCATCACCGTGAGTGGACGCGGGAACAGGACCGAGCTTCATTTTCTTTCCTTTGCGTGTTGGCGTTTGCACGTGTGCCCCTGTGTGTGGGTGGACTGGCGGCGCTAGTGCGAGCTGGCGCAGGGGACGGGAGAAAAAAGAGAAGAAGACGAGGACAGCACGTGCGGTAACCTTTTGGAGGAGATTCGAAAATTAGCTTGGCTTGTAAATAGACGTGTTTTTTTTTCCTCCTATCCGCGGAGTCCTGTCTGGTTTTCTCTTCCGTCAGCGACCATCAGCTGCCTCCGTCGTCGGGTCCCGGCGCAATCTCCAAGAAAGAACATCTTCACTGACATACCTAACATCAGGCTGGAGAATAAAACTCAAGCTGGTTTATATCAGGCCAGTTTAAAGCGGCGATGCAACGAGTTTTGTATTTTGCGGAAATACCGCTTAGAGAGGATCCCTGACGTTAATGATCTGTGAAATACCCATTCGTTTTTCACCACACGCAATCGAAGTCGCAGAAAAAAATTAAGAAAAACGAGCAGAGCTCACCCCCTCAACTCGTAGCCAGAACAAGCGGCCACATGATCTGGAGCCGATTATATGCCGCCAATGCTGATCATAGCCATGCGCTGAGGTGGGCAAGGCACGGGACACGCGCTGCGTTCCAGACATTGTTATAGTTCGGCTGTTGTCGTCATTGCAGCGATTGGACACAGGACACTACCCGAATGCTTCTCGAGCTATAAGTTATCACGAGCCCAAATCGAGTGCCGACGCAATGCTCGGGTCCAATCTATGAGCTGCATTCAAATATCGTCACTGGGCGGATTTCTACCGCCCAGCTACGTCATCAGGTTTTGCGAGGAGAGATTGAATGAAAACGCTCGGTTTTGTCCTCGAAATTACAGTGCAACAAAGGAGTTTCTTGGTCAGTGGCGTTGCGTGCGAGTATCCTTGAGTCCCACTAGTGCCAGTAAGCTCGTGTAAAGTGAAAAACATTCCAATTGAATATCGTTGCACCGCCCCTTTAACTACGATGATTTAAAGTGACACTGACACTGCAAAATATTTTTGGTTGGGCGATTTAATAAGGTGTCGGAGGACTACAACAATCAATATTTTGCTACAGCGTCAGGTTTATCTTTAATAAAGTTTAAAAAAAAGAAAACTGCGCGAAACCATAACCGAAAGTGAACTAGAGAGAAAGCAGAAATGCAGGTACAAATACTTGAAAGGATGAAATTGTTGCTTAGTGAAAAAAAGTCCTGCTTCAAGTTCCTGTCCTCGATGTTTAATCATTTCAAGTATTCGTACCTATTCACCAACACGCTCGTTTTCAATTAATATGAAATGTAGAGAGGGCATATTTGCCGGAAGTCATGTGAATGCACACGACCGCGTATTTTTTCTACCCTTTTTTCCTCCTTTTTTGGTTTTTCTGTCGGTGCAAAGCAGGCGAGAGAAAAAAACGCACGTCGCACGAAAAACTTAAAAGTCAAGCAAGCCGCGCTTGACGTTTGCGCGTGTTTTAAACTCTTACTAATTTGTGCTTGTAAGACCAGCGTTTCCCTCAGCCAGAAGAAGGGGCGACGACTCCGCGATGTCTTTGTGCGAATCAGCTTGGTGGTCCGGAGTGTCGCATGAAATAAATCCTATTTGTTTCGATCGGTGAGCGATTTCTCTTTCAAAGCCAGACAGACTCGCCAGTACCGCGAACAACAGCTCGGAAGTTGAGGTCGCAAGCCCGTCCCCCGCCGCCATCGCTTAGTCCACCTCGTTCAGCCGTCCACACCGTGACCCCCGCATTACGACGCCATGTTGAGAATTACGGAGAGAATGCACAGAGTGCTTCGGCCAAGAAGCGCTTGTCCAGGAAGTTCGACCAGCCGCCATGGCCTGCAGAGTCCTGGAATGAGGACATCATCCCCTCGACCGCAAGAGTGATGACCTCGAGTTTTCAAATAAATGCTTCTCTTCTCTCTCCTTCTCCCTCTCTGGTTTTCTGTGCAAATGTTTTGTTTCAATCAACGTATTTCCAAGGTTTCTAGAAGTCACAAAAAATTGGTATCATTTTTTTAAACATTGAAGTATGTTTTTGATGACCCACTACTTTGATTGTATTTGGTGTGTGTGTCTAAACCATAAATTACGGCACGTGACCTTGGAGAAGAGAGTGAGCGTGACTCAAATTAGCCATTTCCTAATCGGCGGTTTTCGGGCGGAAAGCAAGCAAATTTCGAGCTGTAAGTTGTGTTCTGCGCAGTTGGGTTCTCACATGTCATGTGCGAATGAAAACCTTGGCAAGCATATTTACCCTGTCACCGTCGCTTTAAATGAAACCTTTCCCCAAAAATAATTCCGATTTTTTTTATTATTTGCCGTCTCTCTACCATCTGAGGCTTCCTGTATGTATGTGTTTTTTTTCCGAAATAAAGAAAATCGCAAGCAAGAAAGATTGGCATCTGGCTGAATACGAGCAAAAGTCACTGCTCTCATGAGCAAATCGGATCATGAGTTTCCTTTCCACCTTTCACTTGTTTCGTCAGTTTCTTAACGTCCTGTAGGGTGTTTTCACGTGATGCCAATCCGCTATTTCGTTGTTAGGTGTCCGCACTATAAAATTCATAGGCCTTCTGCATTACCTACTCGATGGTGTCGGATGCGTCTCGGGCACGCCGCGCCAGACGGCCTACATCAACAAAAACGGTGGACATCATGACGTGAATACAAACACCCTATTGCAATCAAATTGTAACGGGAAAGAAACAAAAACTGGAAAAAGTAAGGTCTGATCGCAAGGAAATCAGAGCGAGAACAAAAACTAACAAAAAAAATCAAGCTGTTTTTGCTCCAGAATGGCTGAGGATATAGACCATTCCATTTAGCTCTTTCTGGGCGGCACCATTTTGTTCGACAGCAGCGCCCTCTCCATACATCCGGGAAATTCAGCGGGTTCGGCTGGGCAAAACGAGAGAGAGAGCACGCGCCCGACTCCGCTAGCAGACGACAAACCGGGAGGTTGCCATTTTCCATCTTTAGGCTGTACCGGCGGGCGGTACGGAACATCGAACTCTCGCTCGTAGCTGCCGTTGTGAAGTGGTTCGCGTTTTTAGAATAGTTACGGCTACTCCAAAATCAACCTGTAGCTCTCTTTTTGTTCTATTTCGGTAAATGATCAACTAGCATATCTTTTTTTTCCGTTACTTAAATAGTAGTTGAGTCAGCCGGCAGTACTACCCTCAACTACTGCGTGTATTGCGGCAGGAGAGCACGTTTTTATTTATTATTTCAGACTACCACTCATAGTCGCTAAAGGCCTACACCAGCGCAAACTTTGCATAGTAAAAAATGTACAGCAACCGGATTTACTTTTCGCCGAAGAGACCGGCCAATCTGACGCAGTTTTCCCTATTTCGTTTTTTTGTTTGCACGCAGGTAACAGCGCAATAGGACCCTGTTAGTCTTTTTATCTAGCATAGTATTACACGATAACTGCCATATCAAAATCTGCGCATCTGCGCTTGAAATTTTCAAAATGACGCGATTTTAAACAGAGTTTGTGCGCCAGCCGGATGCTAAGTACAGCCCTCTCGGCGGAGCAGACGACATCGGGTGAGAAGGGGGGGGGGGCATTTTTTTTTCTCTATTACCCTCTCTGCTATGACCCTAATGGAACGGTCTATCGCCATAGAAGGTAGGTAATTAAAACGTAGTTTAAATTTGCAATATTTCTTTCTTCTGCAATGCTATCAGTGGTCGGATTGATGGACCAATCTGACATGTTTAAAAATACACATAGTAATAAAGAGCCGCTATTTTCTAGCTATAGTAATTTAAATCAAATTAATCTGTGTCTGTCTGTCTGTCTGAAAAACTTTATTAAAGATATATCATGAGGGAGGTAGTATTTGGATCCAGTTTTTTCGATATATATCAAATCAATCTAATTTAAATTATTTTTTATTTATTATTGTTTTCACCTGGCTATCTTTCTATACGTACTGAACATTGATATTTTATGGATACGACAGAAGTGCTTGCAATCTTAGTTAGAAATTATTGTGAATAAATAGTTATTTCCAATCTTATCCTGGCTCTCAGAAAATGGGTTATCTGTAAATTTGAAAAAAAGAATTCCGTTTTTATTCAGTAAAGTGTTTTATTCCAACAAGAATCGCACTCAAATTTGAAAGGGTCTGCAGTTTATGGTTTAACTAAGCACAAGCTTGTCGGAATGCGGTTTAAACAATTAGAGGACGATGGGAGGCGTGATGGAGTTTAGAGAGCGGCAGCTGTGCTGCTCAATCGATGATATGACGATGACGATCATCATATCGTCGCTAAATACTGCAGCTAAATTTAGCAGGGAAACGTACCTGGTGCATATCTCAAGTTACGTAAATTTTTCCGCTAAGTTAAAAGGGGAACCTGAATTTGTCTGGAGGTCCCGTGGTGTCAAGTTACGTGACTTCAATTTTTCCGCCGAATTTTGGGGGAAACCGAACTGGTACATTGGTCACGTGACGTCAATTTTTCCGTTGAATTTAGCGGGTAAACTGAATTGGTGCATAGGACACATGACGTCAATTTGTCCCATAAATTTAGTGGGGAAACGGAATTGGTGCAGAGGCTTTTCCGCCAAATTTACCGGGGAGCTTTTCGTTTACGCTCACGTCGTCGCGAAACCGGAGGGGATGGGCACGTAACGACTAGAGAAACAGTATAGGCTCTGCTTGCAGAGACCGAGTATCACGTTCCTTTTCTTTGCGCCTCCAACTCCGTATTGGCGAACAAGCGGTCACGAGCGCCGAATTGGATCTAACAATAGCCTCCTCTATACTCAAAAAGTCGGGCAGTTCGATGACGAAGCTACTGGGTGCCCGGTCGCAGATTTAGACCCCGAGGATCTGGTAGCACAGAGCATTCCTCGGGAGTCCGGTATTCAGCGCACAACCTTTGCAGTGGCGAGGACCAGAAACGTGGTTTTCAAACCCGAGGAGAAAAGAAGCGGCAACGCAAGGAACGCGAGGAGCACGAGCGGATATTCCATCGCTCATGACCAGTGTGTTTCTGCGTCTCGCCGCAGCGGGGCGCCCGTTATATGACTCTTGTCTGCCGCTCTACCGTTTCACTTTCGTAAAACATATCTACCGTTTCACTTTCGGCGGCCGCGTCACGTGACGATCTGCCAGGCTTTGTCAGTATAGAAGAGGCTATGGTTCTACCGATGGTATAGAGAAAAAAAACGGGAGACAAATGACGAGATGACGGCGGAAGCGCGGCGTGTCGCCGCACTATAGCTTCTCTGCTCCGCACGCCCCCCAGCACGCCGCCTCACAGCCACGCCATCCGCGCCTCCGAATCTCCTGAAGAAGCGACGGTCGCTACCCGCAGTGCGGCCTTGGATCCAACATGGCCACCCTGGGAGCACCATTGTGATTGTGTCTAGAACATTTATGGGCTTAAACAATAGTAAAACGTGTGATATTGATGGCCTCTAATATAAACCGATTAAATATATTCGTGATATTATTACGCCATATCTTGTACACATCTTCAATCTATGCTTGTCATGCGGAGATCTCCCTAGGAAAACGAAACGTGCAAAAGCGTCAGTACTGCATAATGGTGGTAAAAATAATTATAAATCTAATTATAGACCTATATCGGTCCTGCCTATTCTTTCCAAAGTGCTCGAAAAGATTATTTTGTGTCGTTGAAATAGTTTTTTTTTTTTTTTTTTTTTTTTTTTTTTGTAAAGCACTCAGTACTTTCTGAGACTCAGTTCGGTTTTAGAGAGGGAAAGTCGACGGAGTCTGCACTCCTCTTACAAAAGGAAATTATTGTACATAACATTGAAAACAATCTTTTGACATTAGGAATATTGATAGATTTTAGCAAAGCTTTCGATTGTATTAATCAAAAAATACTTGTTGACAACTTATGTCACTACGGAATTTGTGGATGCTCATTTTCACTTTTGAGTTCATATCTAGAAGATGGTGTGCAGTGTGTGTGCACTGATGGACATTTAAAATATTTGATGCCGATCAGATATGGTGTCCCACAAGGTGGCCATATTGGGGCCCTTACTCTTTAATATTTATATAAATGCTTTTCAGATTCGCTGTGTGGTCAAAGTCAAAAGGGCTAAATATTAATGAAACAAAAACCGAAGCAATATTATTTAGGTCAACCAATAAACATGCAGCTCTGAACAAAACTCTCCATTTTAATTCTAAGCCAGTTGAACTAGTGAAAAGTAGTAAAACGTTGGGTGTTACATTTTCAGATAATTTGCCTTGGGATTAACGTACAAAACCTATTACCTGCAAATTATGCAATATCGTCGGTAATAATGCCCGGTGTCGTTTCATTATTTCCGAAAATATAAAATTACAAATATAGCACGCGTTATTTAAATCTCAAATAACGTATTGTGATCTTATTTAAAGTACGACGACAAAATCAAATCTAAATAAAATACTATTGCTTCAAAAGAGAGTGTTTGCTTTCTTGGAAACGTTCAGTGTTTACTCCACACTGAATCATTATTTCAAAAATGCAAAATTGTCAATATATCTCAATTTTATGAATACCTCCCGAGTAGGTCATTTTGTTTTTAATCACCAGAACCGATTCTTTTTTAGTCATAAATTCAATTTCACCAGAAATGTAAACACCATCCGCACCGGCTGCTCGGAGGAAATGGAGGGTGTCGCATTAGTCAACAATTATGGCTTAGTCACTTTATTATAACCTACCCACATTACTCAATAAATACTCCATGAATAATCTTGAAATTTATTGTTTCGATTGTAAATCACTATATCTACTTTATGTATAATATGTATTAAGTTACGTTAACCATTTAGCTAACGTATTTCCTGCATATCGGTAACTCAGATATTTTTTCCAGCATTTCTTTTACCATCAGCCAAGCACTCGTGGCCCGGACCTCGTCAAGCCAGCAAAGATTGGCTTTTTGTCCGTAGCTCCGGCAACTCTCCTTACAGATGGGAATAAATGATTTGATTTAATTTGATAGTCTGCTCCGCAGGCGGCGCCTACGCAGTTACTCTAGTGTCAGCTGCCGCTGCAAAACACATCATCTAGAAGCACCGTGTGAGCACAATACAAGCAGAAATTTCTATATCCGTAGCATGCCTTACTCTGTAGAACCTTTATTACCGGGATTAAAGTATCAAGTTTATGATTATCTCGTATACACCGAGGTATATTATTGCCTTTTTGCCTGGGATCAGATAGCGAAAGCAAGTTTACCATGGCTACACCCACTACAAAAAAGAAAGCTGTTCGCCTAAGAAACAATTTCGACTATAACGCTAATATATCTCCCCTTTTCGAGCAACATAAAAGTTCGAGCTTTCAAGAAGTATGAACATGTAAACTTTCGATCTACGTTTACCACGACAGAATACTTCTGCCACAAAGTTACCCATCATCCTGAATTAAACCTGAACATCATTATAACACTCGTCAAGATAACTGTACATACTCCCTACAAACGGGACAAATATGAAAACAATCATATTAACACCTGTAGACCCGCTGCTATATGAAGAGGAGAGGGAGAGAAGGAAACTAGAAACCGGTTTTCTGCCCTGCAAAAAACAAATACGTACGTCGGCCTTTAAGTGTGAGCTCTCTCTGAGTACGCACCAACTCAACTCTGCTAAGTTACACCGCGGCGTAGCGTGTCGGGCGCACTTCCGCTCTGGGGCTGTGGACGGAAGCTACCATGCGGGATGAACATTCCTGTGTTGTATTGGAAGCAACCATACTAAAATTTGCATTCTGGTCAAAACCTTGCGACTGGGGCTGTACCAAAAAAGTCGGCAAAGGTTTGAAGACTATTTTCCACGCGTTTTCTGTATGCTCGGCTATCCCGAAAGCGTGGATAGGTGCTGTGAAAAGGGAAACCAGACACCGTCGGAACACGATTGCACGAACGCGAAGCACTTTGGGATGAATCCACGGTTATTTGTGGTCGTTAGATCTATTTGTTTTGTTCTTACATGAACCCGAAAAAAACAAAAAAACGTTAAGTTGCCCGGACCACTCGCAGACGACGTTCAGTGCGACTTCACGGTTAAACGACCGCGGTATTGTTCAAAGTGTCGTATTCTCTTTCAAACTCGTTCAAACTGTCGCCTGCCCGTTCAAACCGCAGGCGCCAGTAGTGCAAACGTAGCGATAAGAAGTCATGCCTCAAATTACTTTTAAGCTTGAAGGTTGTTTCGGATAAGTAGGCTCGGCCTAAACAGTAGATACAGTGAGATGTTGATCAATTTTACCAGTTTCAACCAACGACTTGTTATGCCTGATTCACTGAAATCGATTCTGCTTGCGTTCTTTAGTATCGACGTCGAGCATCGCAGTTACCGTACACACTTTCGCAGCCCGAGTGACGTCGCGGCTGAAAATTGCGAGCAGAATCTTAGTTTGTAAATATTGCTTTAACGTACATTCTGCGGCGTTCACGCTGAATGAATCGACGCACGTCACGTTATTTAGACAAAATTTTTGCGGTGTAATGAGCCTGGTTAATTTAGTTCTGGCTACTAGAGTGGTAAGACAGTGCTGGGAAGACGTAGAATCAGCACTTCCAACGCGAAAACGTGCACGAAGACTGACGCCGACGCCGACGACATCAGATTTCAATTATTTGTTGATGAGGGTCGTGGCGTTTTTGCTCACACCCCATCGCGCATGCACGGCGTTAGTGCCGTACCGCTGGGGGCGCTCTGGTTGGTTTGTAAACGTCAGCGGATGAATAAGGCACGCCCAGGCACTCAAATGTGGCATCCGGTGAATGCCCCCTGTTGAACCTCGTCCTTTCGAAAACAAAGCTCGAACCTTCTCCTGAAAATAAAACTTTATTGACGTCAATTTTTTTTTTTTTTGAGCGCACCCGCATTTTTTTAGATTCTGTTTTTGTATAAAAGATAGTGACAGAAAAGCATTTACGCAAAAGGAAGGGGGCACGTGTTAATTCCTCGGCTCATTGGGGAGGCAACATGTCTCAAAGTTTTCAGTTCTCTCTCCTCCTTCTCCTCTTTCTGGTGAGTGTGAAATTGCGTGAAATTTATATGCCAATTACTAAGATAATTATGGATATACTAGAGTCACTAGTTAAGGCATCTTACTGCATAAAATCCTTGTTGCCACTTAACTCGTACTCTATTAAAAAACTAAAAAAATACCTTTTCGTTCATTAGAACATACTAGAGCGATGACCTTGTGTGTTCGCAGAAATATTTAAAGAAGGAAGAAGCAGCATTTATTTTTACAAATTTGGTAAGTTGAGAAACATTGTCACATCCGTGTGTTTCACACAGATGTGACAATGTCACTCAACTCGCCTGTCTTGAGGTGCTCTAGTGAGAAGCAAACACATTTCTCTGTGTTTGCTCGAAATGCACGCGATGTCCAAGCCACGCAATCGATTATTAATTTGAGCATTTTTTCTTCTCTGCAGTATACCGTTCAGCAAAGTAAGTACGCTCCTTCAGGCACTTCTCACATATTATATTGTTTGTTACTGTTATGCCATTTGTTTCTGTTTCGCCCAGTCAATATCACCTAGAAGACAAGGCCTGCATCTTCCTCCGCAGACGTCATCAAAAGTGGCCCCACGCTTAGCTTGCTTAGCGTCACCGTCAGCGCGTCTCACTGCGTCTCACAACGAGCGCAACGCTAGAACGCGGCGACGCCAAGATGGACGCGTTTGCCACTTTTCGTCGACTCTCGTAAAGCTTCAGCGTGTTGCACGCTTCAGGTAGGTTGGGGATCCACTCATGATGACGTCACGAGCAGGCCTTTTCTTTTAGGCGGAATTGACTGAATCGAGTACCAGGTGAGTGGACGAATTTTCGCTTCCAGGCACGGTGTCGCGGTGTCCCTGGGCTAGGGAGAAATATTGCGCTGAATCAATTGGTTGGAGTTAAGGGCCTCACCTCCGACAGCAAGGGAACGGGGCCCATTTATTCTAACGTGCCTAATATACGAGACCTCATATAATGAGATTTGGATCGCCACGTGTGGAGCTGTTATTACTGCTGCAAGTTTCGGGACGAGTGCATATCGTGTAAAGGCCAATCTTTTTTTCAAAGTTAAGCGGAAACATTTTTGTTCACGAAAGGACGAAAGTGAGGAACGCTTTACGCGCTAAAGGCTGTTAGCGATGAAGCATTTGAGCTGCACTTGTATATCTGTTCAAACTCCGGGGTTTGATGTGCGCTCCCTTTTTTTATTCTGAACT